>NW_024400212.1:0-43320 GCF_905171765.1 Bufo bufo
TTAGTAGCTACAATATCCTTGCCTGTGAAGCCATTTTTATGCAACGCAATGATGGCTGCACGCGTTTCTTTGCAGGTCACCATGGTTAACAATGGAAGAACAATGATTTCAAGCATCACCCTCATTTTAACATGTCAAGTCTGCCATTTTAACCCAATCAGCCTGTTATAATGATCTCCAGCCTTGTGCTCGTCAAAATGCTCACCCGAGTTAACAAGACGATTACTGAAATGATCTCAGCAGGTCCTTTAATGACAGCAATGAAATGCAGTGGAAAGGTTTTTTTGGGATAAAGTTAATTTTCATGGCAAAGAAGGACTATGCAATTCATCTGATCACTCTTCATAACATTCTGGAGTATATGCAAATTGCTATTATAAAAACTTAAGCAGCAACTTTTCCAATTTCCAATATTTAGGCCACGACTGTAGATATTTATATGTGCCCATTAGTCTTCATACAGTGTTTACAATGATCCCGCTGTTTATGCTCTGTGTGCCTTATATTCTTATAAAAAGCGATCTTATTAATTTGTAAATCACCTGTCAGGAGCCCAAGTGTTGTCCCACGTTCTCCTGGAGCCCAGCCGCGCCCATCGATCCGGAGCCCAGCACCACCTACTACTTAATTTATTCACTGCACTATCCTGACGTCATGTAATCTCTGCTCTGTAGTCTCGCGCAGGCGCAGTGGACACTGTAGTCTGCGCCCGTGCGGACTACTGGCACTGGCTTCCACTTGTCCACTGTGCATGCGCCGGCTCCCTGCGCACACCGATCGGACCGGAAAAGACTCTCTCTGCGCAAGGCAGTCCTAGGCGGAGGAATCTTCTGGCAGCAAGCGTGAGACTACGGAGCAGAGATTACATGAAGTCAGGATAGTGCAGTGAATAAATTAAGTAATAGGCGGTGCTGGGCTCCGGATCGATGGGCGTGGCTGGGCTCCAGGAGATCGTGGGACAACCCCTTGGGCTCCTGACAGAGGGGATTTACATATGAATAAGATCGCTTTTTATAAGAATATAAGGCACACAGAGCATAAACAGAGGGATCATTGTAAACACTGCATGAAGACTAAGGGCACATATAAATATCTACATATCGTTAATCCTGGTGACAGAATCCCTTTAAGCCCACACACTTCAAATGGTACCACATTTTGCATTCTAATTAAATGCTTTAGATGCCGTGATCAAGTGAGATCACAGCATCTAAATGCGCAAAAACCCGGAAGCCCTGTGTGGCCAATTGGGGCAACGATAGTTGCGCTGAACACTTTCAGCCTCGCTAAAGAGGCTGAAAGTGTTCATGCTGCAATTCTTATTTTGCCCACAAGATGGCAGGCCAGCATAAGAAATGAGCAATATTCGGTTTAAATCGCATTTAATAAATCCCTCATAGAACAAAATTAAAATTAAAAAACAGTTTATAGGCTCATATATGAGCCTAAAAATCATTTAAAAAAAAGGACCTTGACATTTTTCGCCTTAACCACTTACCGACCGTCCATTGACTATAAACGTCCTTGGGCGGTCAGTTTATCTCTGGATGGACGTTCTGGAACGTCCATTCAGAGATCACAGCTGCACACTAATCGTGCAGCTGCAGAGTGGGGGGCCCGCTGTCAGTGACAGCAGGGCACCCCAGAGAGAAGGCAGGGGCCGTTCCTGGTTGTCCCTGCCTTCTAGATCGCTGTATACACAGCGCTCAACAAGCGCTGTGTGTACAGATCAGGAAGCGCTATGCCGCTTCCTGTCCTGGACTGGTGGTCATGTGATTGCCGGGGCCGGGTGAATGCAGGAGCTGTCGGGTCTTCCATAGACCTCCATCAGCCCTGCACTGAGGCTGTACAGTGCTGTATTATGCTGTACAGCCTCTCTGAGGGTGTATTTCCCCTGTAACTGGGGATACTATGTTACAGGAGGAATCAGTTACAGGAGAAATCAGTAGTTTAAAAAAAAAAATTCAGTTAAATGTCCCCCAGAGGTCTTGTATGACCTTATGGGGGACTAAAAGTGTAAAATAAGAAAAATAAAGTGTATTTAAAAAAAGTCACGTTTAAAAAAAAAATGAATAATAATATTTCCCCCCAAATCCGTTATTTAAAGAAAACTTTAAAAAACGTAAAGAAAAAAATAAAATAGACATATTTGGTATCAGCGAGTCCGCAACAACCGGCTCTATAATAATATCATATGAGCTACTCCATCAGGTGAATGCCATAAAACAAAAATAAACATTGCGCCAAAACAGATTTTTTTTTTGTGAGCTCACCTAGCAAAAAAAATTATGTTAAATCAAAGTCTTATATACCCCAAAATGGCAGTAATAAAAACGTCACCTAATCCCGCAAAAAATGAGCCCCGACACAAAACCATAGCCAGAAAAAATAAAATAAAAAATAATAATAATAATAATGGCTCTATGAAAATTGCAACACAAACATTTTTTTTTTCTAAAAATGCTCTTATTCTGTAAAATGTAAAAAAAATTAATGAAAAATAGACATATTTGGTATGGCTGTGTCCATAACAACTGGCTCTACAAAAATATCATATGATCAAGTGAACGGTGTAAAAAATAAAATAAAAACTTTTGCCATCATTTTTGTCACCTCACCTTACAAAAAAACATATCAAATCAATCAAAAAGTCGTATGTACCCTGTAACGGATCTCCTGGCACCCCGACCGGGTACCTCCGTTGATAGATGCTCCTAGTGCTTTCCGAGGACTCCAAGCACTCCACTTGACACCGTACGGACTGCAGACCCCACGAACCGCCGAAGCTTGGTTGAGGCCTCACCGTCTCCTACCCACCCTGGACCTACGACAAGGCTCCAGGCTCCAGTGGGTGAACCTCTCCTACATCCAGAGAGCAGGAACCAGGAACAAGCTCTTACAAGAGCTAGTAGTTATAGCCAGGGGAGTATAGCAAATCTTCAGCGTATAGCAATCCCCCAGTGTTGATCAGTTACCCAAACACCAGCCTCAACATGATGAAGGATAAAACAGGCACTGTTTATTGAGGGCTACCCTCCCGTATTTATGCAGGTCCCCATCTGGTGGACACGCCCCTAGGGGACCAGAAGGAAGACTGTGACACAGGACAGATATGAAGCAATTCAGGATACACAGACACAATACATCCCCACAATGCATCATGGTTTCCTCCTCTCTGCCCTGGAGACACCCGAGGAGTAATTCAATTATCTCTCAAGACAAAGGGAAATCGCCAATACACATGTGGGGACAACAGGACAGAAATCACCATTTAAACATGCAATGTCACAACCCTTACAGTAAACACAGACATTTAACATATCCCCAGATAGCTCAAGTCTGAGTGCATATTATTAGGTGAATGGCACTCACTACATGAATACAATAAAATTAGCTATCTGGGTACCCTCACATAACATAAAATACCATTCCAAAGACAGATTTAAGCTAGGCGGCCGGTATGTCTTCTCCTTTAAAGTTAGTATGGGCCATAATCCTGAGGCAAGAGGCTGGTAGCCAGGCCCCTCCGAAACCCAGTGGCGAGGTTGGTTTCGCCACATACCCCAAACCGGTAGCAATAAAAATGTCACTTCATCCCGCAGAAAAACAAGCCCTTACACAATACTATAGCCAGAAAAATGAAAAAAAATATGGCTCTAAGAAAATGATGATTACACTCACTGGTAATCGGATTTCCCAGACCCCACGACAGCACCACAGAGAGAGAGAGAGGATCCGCCCCAAGGGACAGGAAACCTGCAGAATAAAAAGGTGAAGCCTCTCTCCCACCTCAGTGGTTTACAGAGCATGAGAGGGACTCCAAACTGGGTTAGTTTATCCAATTTTGTAATAATAAAAATTATATATACAAAAAAATGGAACAGCACCTCCAGAGGCTCTTAGTGCATATAATTGATCAAATATATGTCGAGCCCATCTACCAGACGTCAAGGTAGCTTCTTATCAGATGGGACCTACTCTAACATGCAGTGTCCATTGTTACTCTGATTAAAAGCACCAGGGGGTGGGAAGGGAGTGCTAAGTTCCAAAGAGGACGCCAATTCCTCTATTATACATACATACAAAAAAGCGGAACAGCAGCTCCAGAGGCAATTGCAGGTGCAAGCTACCAGGCAACAATGTAGAAAAACTAAAAAGTAGCAGCACACTACTAAATGCACTAAGACTGGGTGAACAGGTGTCACGGATGGTGTTGCAGAAAGATGGAACTTATAAATAAACATCCGACTGGCTTGATCCCAAACTAAGGAGCATATGGGTGAGCCCTATAAAACCCCTAGAGCTCTCCCTGACTGCTAGGCCCATGCAAAGGTCTTTATGGTAGACGATTGCATGCCCTCGTACCTTATACTATGTGACACCTGAAAACCCTATAATAGTGAGGGGACACGACCACCGACTCCCTGCACTTAATACGGACGGAGTCAGGGTCACCTACAATCCAGCCAGCCAGGAAACACAAATAAAGGAAACAGACTTATCTGAGGAATCAGGAGAAGCAGCCTCCAGCAGTGAACACAATCCAGGAAGAAGTATAAACCGCAAAGTGAGGCAGTATGGGAGGGAATATAAAGGGAGACAATCAGTGCAAATAGGTGACAGCTGGGAGAAGAAAAAGAGAGGAGAAAGTGAAACCAAAACAAAGAACATCATACAACAGGTAGAGAAGAACGTCTGCCAGATCTTCTCACAGAGCTGGCGGTGACAACAGGTGAATGTGCTTTTAATCAGAGTAACAATGGAGCTGGACACTCAGTGTTAGAGTAGGTCTCATCTGATAAGAAGCTACCTTGATGTCTGGTAGATGGGCCCGACATATATTTGATCAATTATATGCGCTAAGAGCTTCTTCCCTGCTTAAAGAGGACCTTTCACTAGAATAAAACATCTAAACTAACTATACAGACATGGAGAGCGGCGCCCAGGGATCCCCCTGCACTTACTGTTATCCCCGGGCGCCGCTCCGTTCTCCCGGTATAGGCTCCGGTATCTTCATAGTTAGGCTCCACCCAGGGGAACCTGCCGGCGTCTCATTCTCCCATGCTGTAGCGCTGGCCAATCGCAGCGCTCAGCTCATAGCCTGAGAGGCTTTTTTTTCTCTCAGGCTATGAGCTGAGCGCTGCGATTGGCCAGCGCTACAGCATGGGAGAAGAAGACCCCGGCAGGTTCCCCTGGGTGGAGCCTAACTATGAAGATACCGGAGGCTATAACGGGAGAACGGAGTGGCGCCCGGGGATAACAGTAAGTGCAGGGAGATCCCTGGGCGCCGCTCTCCATGTCTGTATAGTTAGTTTAGATGTTTTATTCTAGTGAAAGGTCCTCTTTAATAGGAAGTATTGGAGTCATGTATTTGACCCTGTTCACACATTCACCTGTTCACCCAGTCTTAGTGCATTTAGTAGTGTGCTGCTACTTTTTTGTTTTTTATATATATATATATATATATATATATATATATATATATATATTTATTTATTTATTTATTTACACCCTGTGCGACTTAATTAAGAACCACGAACACCAGGGAGGGAATAAGGAAGGGGGCTGTCATGGGATCTGGAAAATCCGATTAGTGGTGTAATCATAATTTTTCCCTTCCCCCACAACAGCACCAGAGAGAGAGATTACAGAGAAAACCCCCTTCCATAGGCGTGCGCACGGAGTGTGCCTGGGCACACCCTAATCACACCCCTGTGCTCCGCCTCCTTCACTGCTGCCTGCCGCAGTGCCGCTTGAGCCCCGGCCACCAGTCCCGCACTGTCCGCACAGCTTCAATGTATGACATAGATCAACTGACGACGAGTGTAGTGCAGTGATGCTCAACCTGCGGCCCGCGCAGTAACAGGACTTTATCAGCGCAGGGCGCGCTGTGAACGGCACAGGCAGCAAAGCAATGCTGCCTGTGCCTGCAATCTCCCCGCCCAACGCCGCCTCCTAGCTAATTTATTCACTGCACTTGCCTCTGTGAAATTGAAGAGAAGCGCCGTAATCTCGCACAGGCGCACTGGCGGAGACATCGAAGTGCGCATGCACCGTCTTCCTGGCCTCTACCAGTGCGAGAATACGGCGCTTCTCTTCAATTATACAGAGGCAAGTGCAGTGATTAAATTACCTAGGAAGTGGCTCTGGATCACTGGGTGGGGAGGAGATCTGTGGATGACACTGAGGGGGGGGGGATCTGTGGATGACACTGAGGGGGGGGATCTGTGGAGGATACTGAGGGGGGGGATCTGTGGTTGACACTGAGGGGGGGATCTGTGGATGACACTGAGGGGGGGGATCTGTGGTTGACACTGAGGGGGGGGATCTGTGGATGACACTGAGGGGGGGGATCTGTGGATGACACTGAGGGGGGATCTGTGGATGACACTGAGGGGGGATCTGTGGATGACACTGAGGGGGGGGGATCTGTGGATGACACTGAGGGGGGATCTGTGGATGACACTGAGGGGGGGATCTGTGGTTGACACTGAGGGGGGGTTCTGTGGATGACACTGAGGGGGGGATCTGTGGATGACACTGAGGGGGGGATCTGTGGATGACACTGAGGGGGGGGATCTGTGGATGACACTGAGGGGGGATCTGTGGATGACACTGAGGGGGGGATCTGTGGATAACACTGAGGGGGGATCTGTGGATGACACTGAGGGGGGATCTGTGGATGACACTGAGGGGGGGATCTGTGGATGACACTGAGGGGGGATCTGTGGATGACACTGAGGGGGGATCTGTGGATGACACTGAGGGGGATCTAGGGAGGGGTGTGGGGATGTTTGGGTGGGAGGTCCTGGAGGGGTGTTTGGGTGGGAGCTCTGGAATGGGTGAGAGGTCCGATAGGTATGTGGGGGTGGAAGATCCGGGAGGGGGAGCCCATACATTTTTTTGCCATGGGGCCCAGTCATTTCTAGCTATGCCCTTGATTGGTAAGATTGGGCGGGCACTGGAGCAATAGAGCTCCCTGCTGTAGGAGAAGCCGGCGGGAGATGAAAGGAGAAGGGGCCAGCTTCTGGTGGTGTCGGGCACACGGCGCAAGCATGGCGCTGGAGGATCTGACTGAAGCCTAAAGACCAGACATCAAGGTAGACCTGCATAAGAAGGTGACAGCACAGTATGTGATGTATACAGGTGTGTAATGTATGTAGTGTATGATCACATACTGCACTACATACATTAGATTTAGGGTGCACACCTTAAATCAATAGGCTGCGCACGCCTATGCCCCCTTACTTAAGGGTGGGTTAACCACTTCTAGACTTTTTTCCCCAAATAGAAGATCAGAGACAGGATTCAGTTGAAGCCAATAGCGACGGTAGAAGAAGAAGACCATGTGGCAACCGTACAGATTTGTTCAATAGAAACATTAGCCCTTTCAGCCCCAGCGGTAGAGACTGCACGAGTAGCATGTGCCCTCAGGAAAACTTCCATAAGAGACGTATGGGAAATAACTGTCCGAATCCATCTGGGTAGTGAACTCTTTTGAGGCCACCTTATCTTTATTTATGCCAAAAGCGCAGAGGAGTTACTTCAATACTAGGTTACCCCTACGTAACTTATAAGGCTAATTTCACACTCGTGTTTGGTGCGGATCAGTCATGGATCTGCACAGACGGATCCGTTCAGATAATACATCCGTCTGCATCCGTTCAGAACGGATCCATTTGTATTATCTTTAACATAGCCAAGACGGATACGTCTTGAACACCATTGAAAGTCTATAGAGGACAGATCCGTTTCCTATTGTGCCAGATTGTGTTATAGAAAACGGATCCATCCCCATTGACTTACATTGTGTGTCAGAACGGATCCGTTTGGCTCAGTTTCGTCAGACGGACACCAAAACGCTGCAAGCAGCGATTTGGTGTCTGCCTTCAAAGCGGAATGAATATGGAACGTAGGCAAACTGATGCATTCTAAGCGGATCCTTTTCCATTCAGAGTGCATTAGGGCAAAACGGATTTGTTTTGGACCGCTTGTGAGAGCCCATGACGAATCTCACAAACGGAAAGCCAAAACGCCAGTGTGATAGTAGCCTAAGGCATCTCCTGACATCCAGGCAGCGGCAAAACTCTTTCCTTCTGATCTCCGGACTTATTAAAAGAGCTTGAAAGGTAATCTTAAGCTAAGAATACCCAGATGGAAGAATAGGGAACCCCCAAACTTAGGAAATTTTAATACTGGACACTATACTAAAACCCAGCATAAACTTATAAAAGAAATCTCATATGGGTTTCTCATCAAGTATTTTACCAAGTAAACATAATAGATTTAACAAACATTATAGAGAAGTACTTATCTTGACAAGAATGATCAAACTGAAGGTGATTGCTGAACACCGATTCCTTTGGTGCAGAATATATTGCGAGACAGATGCTTTGATCCAAGATCCACTTGAGGCCCTTTGTTACATCACCAGAAGAACTTTAGGCGTCCAAATTTCCTCGCAATCTGGCATCCATGATGGAGCTGTACAGCATCCATCCCCTGGAGGAGCTCACGGATCTGCCACAACAGGTCCCAAGAGTACTCTGGACCTTACAGACCCCCTAGGGTTCCTGCCGGAAATACCGCACGAACAAGCCCGCCAACTTTCCAGGGCCTCCCTGGGAAATACTAGATGGGCGGCAAGTATTTATAGTTTTTTTTTCTGGTGCACCATACCTCCTGTATGCCATCCAGACTAAATGTTCCAGTCCATCTTCTTACTCCCAACCAGGATCCATATAGGGCTTTGTTGGTACGCCCTACATCCTGTACGACATCCAAGCAATATGGTCCAGCCCACCTTCTCACTCCTCACCAAGAGCATTATAGGGCTTTGTTAGAGTGCTATGCTTATTGTAAACCCTTAACCACAAATAGACAACCAGACAGTCACAGAACTAGTTCACCTTGCCTGCATTGCTCCCAATGTAGACCGCAACCGAGGCATGGTGGCACCTCAGGCACAGCTGGACACAGACATCCACTCAGAGCCAAGAACAGTCATCCAAACACTGCTGCATGAGCGGTCAGGAGACACGGCCGCAGAAGCCGTCACCCCGGCAGACATGGTCGCAGAAGCAGTCAACCCCACAGACATTGCAGTAGTAGCTGCCAGCTGATCAAACATACTAGATAAGCCCAGCAGCAGAAAACAGACAGTTACAATGCAAGGCTGCAGGAGCAGTCATCCCAGCAAGCATAAACAGAGAAACAATCGCTCCATAGGCACATGAGGCCATTCAGGCATATACTAAAGGCAGTCAGCCAGGAAGGCAGCTAGGCACCGACTCAAAAAGCAGGAAGCCCGACGGACACAGACTCAAAAGGCAGCCAGACGCTACAGGCGTACAGTCGACCAGGCACAGACGCTACAGGCGTACAGTCGACCAGGCACAGACGCTACAGGCGTACAGTCGACCAGGCACAGACGTACAGTCGACCAGGCACAGACGCTACAGGCGTACAGTCGACCAGGCACAGACGCTACAGGCGTACAGTCGACCAGGCACAGACGCTACAGGCGTACAGTCGACCAGGCACAGACGCTACAGGCGTACAGTCGACCAGGCACAGACGCTACAGGCGTACAGTCGACCAGGCACAGATGCTACAGGCGTACAGTCGACCAGGCACAGACGCTACAGGCGTACAGTCGACCAGGCACAGACGCTACAGGCGTACCGTCGACCAGGCACAGACGCTACAGGCGTACAGTCGACCAGGCACAGACGCTACAGGCGTACAGTTGACCAGGCACAGACGCTACAGGCGTACAGTTGACCAGGCACAGACGCTACAGGCGTACAGTTGACCAGGCACAGATGCTACAGGCGTAGAGTCGACCAGGCACAGACCCTACAGCCGACCATAGATAGGTATAAAGCAAGACATTCAACCAAGCATGCATAGATTCAAAGGTGTTCAACCATACCGTCATCAGAATTTGGCCTAACAAACATAACACTAAAGGTATACAGCCAGAAATGCCCAAAGCCAAGAGGCAGACAGCCAGGCCCTGAGGCCAAGATGCAGACAACTAGACCCTGAAGCCAAGCAGGCTGTGAGGCAAACAGCCAGGCCCTGAAGCCCTGAGGCAGACAGCCAGGCCCTGAAGCCCTGAGGCAGACAGCCAGGCACTGAAGCCATGACGCAGACAGCCAGGCCCTGAAGCCATGAGGCAGACAGCCAGGCCCTGAAGCCATGAGGCAGACAGCCAGGCCCTGAAGCCATGAGGCAGTCAGCCAGGCCCTGAAGCCATGAGGCAGTCAGCCAGGCCCTGAAGCCACGAGGCAGCAACCACAGCCTCCCAGACACTGTTCAGAGAGGTGTACTGTTTTCCCTCCTTGTAAATCTCACATTTGATGATGGACCACAGGTTCTCAATGGGGTTCAGATCAGGTGAACAAGGAGGCCATGTCATTAGATTTTCTTCTTTTATACCCTTTCTTGCCAGCCACGCTGTGGAGTACTTGGACGCGTGTGATGGAGCATTGTCCTGCATGAAAATCATGTTTTTCTTGAAGGATGCAGACTTCTTCCTGTACCACTGCTTGAAGAAGGTGTCTTCCAGAAACTGGCAGTAGGACTGGGAGTTGAGCTTGACTCCATCCTCAACCCGAAAAGGCCCCACAAGCTCATCTTTGATGATACCAGCCCAAACCAGTACTCCACCTCCACCTTGCTGGCGTCTGAGTCGGACTGGAGCTCTCTGCCCTTTACCAATCCAGCCACGGGCCCATCCATCTGGCCCATCAAGACTCACTCTCATTTCATCAGTCCATAAAACCTTAGAAAAATCAGTCTTGAGATATTTCTTGGCCCAGTCTTGACGTTTCAGCTTGTGTGTCTTGTTCAGTGGTGGTCGTCTTTCAGCCTTTCTTACCTTGGCCATGTCTCTGAGTATTGCACACCTTGTGCTTTTGGGCACTCCAGTGATGTTGCAGCTCTGAAATATGGCCAAACTGGTGGCAAGTGGCATCTTGGCAGCTGCACGCTTGACTTTTCTCAGTTCATGGGCAGTTATTTTGCGCCTTGGTTTTTCCACACGCTTCTTGCGACCCTGTTGACTATTTTGAATGAAACGCTTGATTGTTCGATGATCACACTTCAGAAGCTTTTTTTGTGACTTCACCTCTCAAAAATTAGATAAAAAGCAACCAAAAAGCCAAATGTACCCCAAAATGGTGAGAATAAAAACTACAGCTTGTCTTGCACAAAATAAGCCCCCACGCAGCTCATTCAACAAAAAATAAAAAAAGTTATTGCTCTTAAAAAAACAAGATAGAAAATGTTAGAAAATCCAGATGCCGCTCCTTCCCTTCTGAGCCCTGGTGTATCCCCAAATAACAGTTTACGGCCACAATTGAGGTGTTACTGTATTCAGAAGAAAGCGGGTAGCAAATTGGGGGGGGGGGATATTCTCCTGTTATCTTTTGTGTAAAAGAAAGTTTGGGCCTAAAGCACCATTTTGTAAAAAAAAAATATGTGATTACACTTACTAGTTATCTTTTTTTTTCCCTTGAGCCTATGACTGCACCCTTGGATAGTGTCCGCCCCTCCTCAGGACAGGAAACAGGAACCACAACCACTTTAAAAGGAGGGACCAACCCCCTACACGCCAGTACTATTCCAAGCACTAAGGAAATACAAACAACTTTTCTATACACTTACTTATTTATAATTTTTTATATATTTATATTATATATATTTTTATTTATTAGGGAAGGGAATTAAGCGGGTGCTGTCATAGGCTCAAGGAGAAAAGATTACCGGTAAGTGTTTCCCCCCTCGCCTATGACAGCACCCTTGGATCTATAAGCGAGATCAGATTAGGGAGGGACAACTCCCTGAAGGACTTTTCGTCCAAATACTAGACCCTCATTAGAGGGTAAATGAAGCCTGTAGTGTTTGAAAAACGTGTGAGGAGAACTCCAGGTGGCAGCTCTACAAATCTGTTCTATAGAGGCAGAGGCTCTTTCTGCCCAGGACGTGGAGACCACTCTGGTAGAGTGGGCCCCAAATTACGTAGTCAGGGGAACTCCCTTGGAGGAATACGCTAAATGAACAGCCTGTTTTATCCATCTGGCTATAGTCTGGGAGGAAGCGGCCAAACCCCTTCTCTTGCCCTGAAAGGAAATGAGAAGCTTCGAGGAAGATCTCCAAGGTTGAGTGATCTCTAGGTACTGTAATAGACACCTCCTAACATCTAGACAGTGGAATTCTGACTCTTTCCTATTTTTTGGAGAGGCACAGAATGAAGGTAAGATGATGTCCTGAGAACGATGATAGGAAAAAGACACCTTTGGTAGAAATAAAGGATCTGGCAAAATTATCACTCGATCCTCCAAAATATTTAAATACGGCTTTTCAATAGAAAAGGCTGAAATCTCACTCACTCTCCTAGCTGATGTAATAGCCAGTAAAAAAGCCAATTTCAGTGTTATAGCCTTTATGGGGATCTCCTTAATGGGTTCAAAGGGATCTGATGTAAGGGCAAAAAGTACCAGATTTAGATCCCATGACGGAATTTTTGCTCTATGGACTGGAGCTAACTTTGAAACTGCCATTATAAATCTTTTTATCCAAGCGTGCTTAGCCAGCTTGAACTCAAAAAGAGCACTTAAGGCCAAAATCTGTACCTTTAAAGTACTAGGCCTAAGCTTCCTCCTCCAGCCTTCTTGTAGAAAATCTAACACTATAGGTAAATCGGGTGCTTCAAGTACATTTACTGGTTTATTTGCGAACATACAAAAGGCCCTCCAAACATGCAAGTAGATCTTGGACATGACTCTTTTGCGACTTGCCAATAGAGTGTTGACTACCTCCTCCGATAAACCTTTCTTCCTTAAAGAGGACCTTTCACTAGAATAAAAAATGTAAACTAAGTATACAGACATGGAGAGCAGCACCCAGGGATCTACCCGCACTTACTATTATCCCTGGGCTCCGCTCCGTCCTCCCGGTATAGGCTCCGGTATCTTCATATGTTCGGCTCAACTGGGTGGAGCCTGCCGGCATCTCCTTCTCCCAGGCTGTAGCGCTGGCCAATCGCAGAGCTCAGCTCATAGCCTGAGAGAAAAAAAAAACTCAGGCTATGAGCTGAGCGCTGCGCTACAGCCTGGGAGAAGGAGACGCCGGCAGGCTCCACCCAGTTGAGCCGAACATATGAAGATACCGGAGCCTAAACTGGGAGAACGGAGCGGCGCCCAGGGATAATAGTAAGTGCAGGGAGATCCCTGGGCGCCGCTCTCCATGTCTGTATGCTTAGTTTACATTTTTTATTCTAGAGAAATGTCCTCTTTAAAATCTGCCTTTCAAAAGCCAGCCAGTCAAATGAAGATTCTCTACCTCTGGGTGAAGGATGGGACCCTGAGCTAGAAGTCCCAGGAAGACTGGAAGAACCCAAGGGGAGGCAACTGACATTCTGCTGAGACAGGAAAAATAAACCCTCCTGGGCCAGAAGGGAGCTATCATGATGACTAAAGCACTCTCCTCCCTTATCTTCTTTAGGACTCTTGGCAATAACTTTAATGGGGGAAATGCATAAAGAAGTCCCTCTCTCCATGATTGAGCTAGAGCATCCACAGCTGTTGGATGCTCTTCTGGAAAAAGAGAGAAGAACCTCTTTACTTTCCTGATGACCCTGGTGGCAAAGAGGTCTATCACTGGAAGACCCCATAAGGCAACTATCTTGCTGAATATCGGCTGGTTTAAAGGCCATTCTCCTTGACAAAGATGATGGCGACTTATGAAGTCTGCTGTCACATTGTCCCTTCCTCTCAGATGTACTGCAGAAATTGACAAAAGAGAATCCTCTGCCAGACAAAAAATCTTTTGACTGAGGGACATTAGACTCGGGGATCTGGTACCTCCCTGTCTGTTGATGTATGCCACCACAGTCATGTTGACTGAATACATTTTTACATTCCTGCCTCTTATTATTTGGAGACTCTCCTTCAAGGCTATCCAGATGGCGTTTAGCTCCCTGTAATTGTGAGATTGGGACTGAATCTCTTGATCCCAAGATCCCTGAAGGAGAGATTCCATATGAGCCCCCCAACCATAAGGACTTGCATCTGTGGTCAGGAGTAAGACATCTTGTGTCTGCCATGGAACTCCCCCCTGAAGGTTCGATAGATTCATCCACCACTCCAGCGAGGAGAGCGTCTGGGGTGATAAACGAATCTCTGAGTCCAGAGACAAGGGACTCCTGTCCCAGACTTCCAGAATCTGCAGTTGGAGTGGTCTCGAGTGGAACTGGACCGACTCCACCCCGGGAATGGCAGCTGTTATGAGCCCCAAAACTGACATGGCTTCTCTTAGGGAAACAGACTGATGGAAAAACAGGTACTGAACTCTGGATCTGATCAGACAGGCTTTGTGAAGGGGAAGTAGGCACATCTGTGACGTAGAGTCTAGGGTCATCCCTAAAAAGGTGCACACTTGACCTTTTCTATGTTTAGATCCCACCCTAAGGCTACTTTCACACTTGCGTTCGGGGTTCCGCTTGTGAGTTCCGTTTGAAGGCTCTCACAAGCGGCCCCGAACGGATCCGTACAGCCCCAATGCATTCTGAGTGGATGCGGATCCGCTCAGAATGCATCAGTATGGCTCCGCTTGGCCTCCGTTCCGCTCAGCAGGCGGACACCCGAACGCAGCTTGCAGCGTTCGGGTGTCCGCCTGGCCGTGGGGAGCCAAACGGATCCGTCCAGACTTACAATTTAAGTCAATGGGGACGGATCCGTTTGAAGTTGACACAATATGGTGCAATTTCAAACGGATCCGTCCCCCATTGACTTTCAATGTAAAGTCTGGACGGATCCGCTCCGAACGCAAGTGTGAAAGTAGACTTACTTGTCCAATACTTCCCTGAACCATGAAATCTGCTCCTCTAGCTGTGTGAATGTCTGAGAGAGAAGGATTAAGTCATCCAGATATGGAATAACCACTAAATCCTTCTCTCTCATGGGCCATCATCTCTGCTATAATCTTTGTAAATACCCTGGGGGCCTGCGACAACCCGAAGGGGAGCGCCCGAAATTGCACATGTAGGATCCTGTCCTCTAACTGAATTGCTACCCCTAGGTACTTTTGATGACTGGGATGTATAGGGACATGGTAGTAGGCATCCCTGAGATCCAGGGACGCCAAAAAACAGTTTGGAAACAGATTTAAAATCACTGACTTGATCGTTTCCATACAAAATCTTTTGTATATTAGAAACTGGTTCAGAAGTTTCAAATTTATTATTGTATGGTAGGAGCAGTTTTTTCTTTTTTACAAAAAAGAGAGTTGAATAAAAACCCTTTTGTGCTTTCTTGTACTGGGACTTCCAACAGAACATTCTTTTCTAATAGGGAAGATACCTCTGAAACTATGGCCGCCTGTTTCTGAGGACTTGAACGATAATCTGTTATAATGAATCTTTCTGGCGGCAACCTCTGGGGCCCTGGCGTCATTGTGGCTGCTTTTTGAGGCCTCTGCTCTGGAAAAAAAGATATCCTCTGGACCTTCTGGTAGTACCTGAAGTTTGCCTAGACACCTCTTTTTTCCCTATAACTACCCCTATTAGACTGAGAACGGAAGTTTTTTTTAGGAGGTTGCTGACTAGTGGAAGAGAACCCTTTCTTTCTGTCTGAGCAAATCATCCAAGACAGGCCCAAACAAAAATTCACCCTGACATGGAATGGCGCATAGTTTGGCCTTGGAGGTAGAATCTCCCTTTCAATCCTTCAACCAAATGGCTCTACGTGCTGAGTTAGATAGGGCGGAAGCTCTAGCAGAAAATGTTAACGAGTCCGCTGACGCATCTGCCAGGAAGTCAATGGCATTAAAAATATTGGGAAAGGAACAAAGCAGTTGATCTATAGGGGTTCCCTCCTTTATATGATTCTCTAAATCCTTCACCCAACAGAAGTGGCCGCAATGGCAGGTCTAAAAGCTCCCGCTGTAGCTTCCCAGCTCTCTTTTTTAAATAAATTTCCGCCCTTCTATCCATGGGGTCCTTTAGGGAACCTGTGTCTTCAAAGGGAAGAGCCGCTTTCTTGGAAATTTTGGCAACTGGGGCATCTAGTTTTGGGGCCCTATCCCAACAAGCAGATACTTCCTCATCAAATGGGTATTTACGTTTAATGGAAGAGGGAATGAAAAATTTTCTATCTGGATTACTCCATTTCCATATTGATAACAGCAGCAATATTTTCATGCACATCAAAGCCCTTCATCTTTCTTGGACCCAGGCCCTCAAACATGGAGTCTCGTACAGATTGTGGCGCTTTATAATCGTCTAACCCCATGGTGGTTCTGACAACTCTGAGCAGAGAGCTAATATTCTCAGCCTGAAAAAGCGGTCTTCCCGCTACATGATCATCAAAGGATTCATCAGATGACAGTCTCTCCCCCTCTTCCTCCAATCTTGACAGTAATTCTTGATTGCTGGAGGGGGGAATAGAGGTGGCTGCAGAGGTGCTGGGGCGACCCTCCAAGAGGCTGTTAACCGACTCCTTCACTGACTTAACCTCATCCCGGATCATCTGTTTTAGACTGGTCATAAGAGACGGGGCCTCATCCTCTAATAACTTGCTTACACAGGCTTGACAGATAAGCTTCCCCCAGCCCGAGGGTAACTTTTTCTTACACATAGCACACCCTCTATCTTTAGATCTGGAGACCCTTCTACTCTCCTTGGAGACCTAAACACAGAAAAATAGCCCCATAAGAAACTACAACCTTAGAGGTTATGGGGTATTCACCCCTCTTACTCCATCATGGTACCGAAGATTCATTGGTGATTTCAGTGGGATCTGCGCACTGTGTCTGCTCCATGGTCACACGCTGTAGCAGCAGAAATGGAGAAACAGACTGCTAACTTCTTCTCACGCTATGTGACGGTGGGGAGTGTGGGAAACCCCCCACCGTACAATGTAAGGTACAATAGGGAAGCAGCTAGGTCAGGATGCCAGGATCAGGGAGCAGGTCACCTCCTACAGCGTCCCTAATCCTCACCCTAACTCCTCACCGTATGAGCGGACTTGGATGGTAGGACAGCTCATACCCAGGATACCTTTGGCCCTGAGTCGCCCTGATAATCCCTCACATAAAAGCAGGGGGGAAACGACCTGTTCTTCCCAGACACGGATGAACAGGAGTCTCAAATGGCCTAGCAGCAGGGAAAGGAAGCCAAGTGGAATGACAGAAAAACAATACACCAAGGTAAACTGGAACCCATATAAACGTACTGCAATCCAAACTCCAAGCGGATGCAGTACGTACTGACACACAGGAACCAGCATTCCAGCAACAGCATCCAGACTTGGCTTCTGGTTCACCCCTCCGGGAAACCATGGGGCCCCCTTCCGGAAGCACAACTAACAGGGTATGACTTGCATACATGCTGGACATAAAACGCCAACTTACCAGACATGTAAAAACAACAAGATGAGACACCAAACATCCACACAGGTAAGGTAGGGGAACATGGAGGATAGAATGGGAAGACATCGCTGGAGACATCGATGTCCCACTAGGTGGCCCTTACACTGGGAGATGGAACAACCAGACAAGGAGCATAACTCCAGCACACACCAAGGCTGGAGTACAACTGACTCCTTACCTTAAGCCACAGGTAACACCCAGCAAGGTAGTTAACCCTTACTGCACCAGACAGGGGAAGGCTACAACTTAAAGGGGAAGTGCACACACCAGCCACAACGTTGCCCCCGGCAACAGCATGCATGGCAACCATGTCACGGCGCACACAGCCAAAGCCGAGACACTGCCACCACATGCCATAACGGCAAAACATTGCCACCGGCAGCAGCAAGCATGGCACCAGTGTCACGGCGCACACAGCAAAGGCCGTGACATGCTAGCAGTAGGAGTTTGCTGGACTTAAACTCTGCCGGGTACGCGCCAGTTCACCCCACTTCCGGTCTACAGCATCGCTCTTCCTCCTACTGCCGAAACCGGAAGTGCGTCAAACGCTGGCAGCCAAACATGCGGACACGGCCGCAGAGGTCCACGCATCCTGGAGGCATGTAAACCTCCCGAACCGAGAAGGGACCGGAGCGGGAGGAAGAGCCAGAGGTTCAGGCTCTGCAGCGGCTCCCTCAGAAGACTTACACCGCCGGGTAAGCCCTCCTTATAATTCTATACATGGGGCTCCCGCAACTCTCTTGCTCATCGCGGCTGTGGAATCCAACCCTGTCCCTTAGGACAGGAAACAGAACTGGCATGTAGGGGGTTGGTCCCTCCTTTTAAAGTTGTTGTGGTTCCTGTTTCCTGTCCTGAGGGAGGGGCGGACACTATCCAAGGGTGCGGTAATAGGCGAGGTGGGGGGATGTAATTTTTCATGTTTGGATCAAATTGAAAATGACATTTTATTTTTTTGGGACGTTAGAAGGCTTAGCAGTTTAGAGGCAAATCTTAAAATTTGAAAAACCCAATTTTTTAAGGATTAGTCATATATGAAGTTACTTTGTGGGCTTAAATATTAGAAACCACCCATAAATCATCCCATTTTAGAAACCACACCCCTCAAGCTATTCAAAACTGATTTTACAAACTTTGTTAACCCTTTAGGTGTCCCATGAGAATTAAAGAAAAATGGGAATGAAATTTCACATTTTTTTTAATCAGATTTTAAATTTTAATCCATTTTTCCTGCAACACATCAAGGGTTAACAGCCAAACAAAGCTCAAAAGCTATTACCCTGATTCTGGAGTTTACATAAACACTCCATATGTGGTTAAAAACTGATGTATAGGCGCACAGCAGATTTAGCTGGAATGGTAATTGGGAGCCATGTCGCATATGAAGACCCTCTGAGGTGGCCCTACAGTGGAAACCCCCAAAAAGTGACCCTATTCTGGAAACTACACTCCTTAAGGAATCTTTCAAGATGTGTAGTGAGCACTTTGACCTCAAAGGTGTTTCCTAGAATTAAGAAACACTTGGCAGTGAAAATCTAAAGTTGCATTTTTTCTAGAAAAAGTTGCTTTACACTGACATTTTTCACTTTCCCAAAGGGTAACCGGACAAAATCCACCCCACATTTTGTTCCCCATTTTCCCCTGAAGACGGCAACACCCCATATGTGCTCAAAAAATGATGTATGGGGACACAGCAGGGCTCTAGAGTCAAACAACAAAATATGGATTTTGCTGACCTGAATTGGCAGACATTGATTTTAGGTGCCATGTCGCATTAAAAAAATTCCTGAGGTTCCCAGAAGTTAAAAACTCCAAGAAGTGACCCCATTATGGAAAGAGCACCCCGTACAAACATTTTAAGGGGTGGAAATTGAACTTTTCAGCAAACAGGTGTCTCACACAAGGCATAAACTCTTGTTAAAAGGATTTCAAAGCACACATCTGTGAAAATCAAAAATTACTAGTAGACCCAATTTTTCACTTTCACAAGAGTTAAAGGAAATCAGTCACCAGGAAAATTGCTATTAACTCCTTATGGACTGGGGTCATTTTCACCTTAAAGGGGTATTCTCATCTTCTTGATCATATTTCATTAAATTATATACCCCCCAGTGAACGTTTTTTTAAATATATATCATTTAAAAAAAACTACTGTTCTCTGTAAAATCGTATTATTCAAATCCATTGTTGATCTGCGCTGCCCATGGATACGGCCACAGCTCGCCGGCTGCATCCATGGGCCGCTTGCGCAGAGCTTTCCCTGGTGATCCAGTGGCCGGCCTATCATTCTAACTGGGAGCGTAAACGTCATCGGGCGGCCGTGCATGCGCTGATCAATTTTCCTTTGAGCCGCGTCTAAAATGGAGCTGCGCATGCGTGGCTCCAACGCAGCACAAAGAATGGTGGTGAGATAGTACAAGTGGGGGAGGGGAATACACTGATATGTAGCAGAGCTAGATATGCAGTGATGCATCCCCAGTGATTGCTGTGGAGGGGATTAGCAAGATATGTCATATATAGAATGGTGATGAGCTAGTACAAGTGGGGGAGGGGAATAGACTGATATGTAGCAGAGCTAGATATGCATGTTAATACTCAAATGTAGTACAGCTATAATGGTAACAAATCTGCATCTGTGTTGTTCAGTGGTTGTTTTATGGGAGTCAAAAACACAAATCATATGGATACTAGCTGACATGCATTTGGGCTGTAGTGAATTACAGTTTTTGATGCACAGATAGGGTCCAGATAGATTAGAGTTGAGCGGACACCTGGATGTTCGGGTTCGACGGGTTCGGTCGAACTTCGGAAAAAAGTTCGAGTTCGGGACCCAAACTTGACCCCGAACCCCATTGAAGTCAATGGGGACCCGAACTTTTGAGCACTAAAATGGCTGTAAAAATGTCATGTAAAGGGCTAGAGGGCTGCAAATGTCGTCAAAATGTGGTTAAGAGCATGGCAAGTGCTCTGCAAACAAACGTGGATAGGCAAATGACTTAAAATAACATAAAATAGGGAAAAGCTATTGAGGCGCAAATGTTGGCCAAAAGAGTATAGCGGAAATGTGGGACAAATGATTGAAGTGCAAATGTGGTACAACTTGTTTAAGTTTAAGCATTGAATCAAAGGAGGTGGCGCGCATCAAAGAAGCATTTCAGAAATTTTATTCCCTGTCACCTATGCAGAGCAGGGGTTTATTCACATCTAAAATTGTATAATGTCAACCCAAGAATGTAACAGAAAAATTACAGAAATTTATTAACCTGTCTACTTGGTAGAGCAGGGGTCTATGACAGAAAACAATTGTTTATTGTCACCCGAAAATGTAAACTAAAATTAATAAAATTTATTAAGCTGTCAACTAGGAACAGGAGGGGTATATTACACCCAAAAATTAGTGAATTTGACCCTAAAATGTAACTGACAAATGTTTTTTTTTTTTTTCCCGGTTTAATAGGTATATCAGTGGTACATCAAACCAAAAAAATGCTGAATTTCACCAGAAAATGTAACTGCCATTTTTTTTTTTTTTTTTACCGGTCTACTAGGTATAGCAGTGGTACTTCACACCCCAAATTTGTTGAATTTCAACTGAAAATGTAACTGACAATTTTATTTTATTTTTTTAACCGGCCTACTAGGTATAGTAGTGGTACATCACACCCAAAAATTGTTGAATTTCCCCATAAAATGTAACAGACAAATTTTTTTATTGTTTAACCTGTCTACTAGGTATAGCAGTGGTACTTCACACCCAAAAATTGTTGAATTTCAACTGAAAATGTAACTGACAAATTTTTATTTTTTGTTAACCGGCCTACTAGGTATAGCAGTGGTACATCACACCCAAAAATTGGTGAATTTCACCCGAAAAGATAACTGACAATTTATTTTTATTTTTTAACTGGCCTACTAGGTATAGCACTGGTACTATACACCCAAATATTGGTGAATTTCACCCAAAAATGTAAATGATTTTTTTTTTTTACCGACATATTAGGTATAACAGTAGTACTATACACCCAAAAATTGGTTAATTTCACCCGAAAATGTAAATTACAATTTTTTATATTTTTTTAACCGGCCTACTAGGTATAGCAGTGGTACTATACAGTCGTGGCCAAAAGTTTAGAGAATTACATAAATATTGGAAATTGGAAAAGTTGCTGCTTAAGTTTTTATATTAGCAATTTGCATATACTCCAGAATGTTATGAAGAGTGATCAGATGAATTGCATAGTCCTTCTTTGCCATGAAAATTAACTTAATCCCCAAAAAAAATTCCCACTGCATTTCATTGCTGTCATTAAAGGACCTGCTGAGATCATTTCAGTAATTGTCTTGTTAACTCAGGTGAGAATGTTGACGAGCACAGGGCTGGAGATCATTATGTCAGGCTGATTGGGTTAAAATGGCAGACTTGACATGTTAAAAGGAGGGTGATGCTGGAAATCATTGTTTTTCCATTGTTAACCATGGTGACCGGCAAAGAAACGCGTGCCATAAAAATGGCTTCACAGGCAAGGATATTATGGCTACTAAGATTGCACCTCAATCAACAATTTATAGGATCATCAAGAACTTCAAGGAAAGAGGTTTAATTCTTGTTAAGAAGGCTTCAGGGCATCCAAGAAAGTCCAGAAAGCGCCAGGATCGTCTCCTAAAGAGAATTCAGCTGCGGGATCGGAGTGCCACCAGTGCAGAGCTTGCTCAGGAATGGCAGCAGGCAGGTGTGAGCGCATCTGCACGCACAGCGAGGCGAATACTTTTGGAAGATGGCCTGGTGTCAAGAAGGGCAGCAAAGAAGCCACTTCTCTCAAAAAAAAACATCAGGGACAGATTGATCTTCTGCAGAAAGTATGGTGAATGGACTGCTGAGGACTGGGGCAAAGTCATATTCTACGATGAAGTCTCTTTCCGATTGTTTGGGGCATCTGGAAAAAGGCTTGTCCGGAGAAGAAAAGGTGAGTGCTACCATCAGTCCTGTGTCATGCCAACAGTAAAGCATCCTGAGACCATTCATGTGTGGGGTTGCTTCTCATCCAAGGGAGTGGGCTCACTCACAATTTTGCCCAAAAACACAGCCATGAATAAAGAATGGTACCAAAACACCCTCCAACAGCAACTTCTTCCAACAATCCAACAACAGTTTGGTGAAGAACAATGCATTTTCCAGCACGATGGAGCACCGTGAAATAAGGCAAAAGTGATAACTAAGACCAAAACGTTGACATTTTGGGTCCATGGCCTGGAAACTCCCCAGATCTTAATCCCATTGAGAACTTGTGGTCAATCCTCAAGACGCGGGTCGACAAACAAAAACCCACTAATTCTGACAGACTCCAAGAAGTGATTATGAAAGAATGGGTTGCCATCAGTCAGGAATTGGCCCAGAAGTTAATTGAGAGCATGCCCAGTCGAATTGCAGAGGTCCTGAAAAAGAAGGGCCAACACTGCAAATACTGACTCTTTGCATAAATGTCATGTAATTGTCGATAAAAGCCTTTTAAACGTATGAAGTGCGTGTAATTATATTTCACTACATCACAGAAACAACTGAAACAAAGATCTAAAAGCAGTTTAGCAGCAAACTTTGTGAAAACTATTTGTGTCATTCTCAAAACTTTTGGCCACGACTGTACACCCAAAAATTGGAGAATTTCACCCGAAAATGTAAATGACAATTTTTATTTTTTTACCGGCCTACTAGGTATAGCAGTGGTACATCACACCCAAAAATTGGTGAATTTCACGCGAAAAAGTAAATGACAATTTTTTTTTTGTAAACCTGTCTACTTAGTATAGCAGTGGTACTATACACCCAAAAATTGCTGAATTTCACCAGAAAATGTAACTGACAAAGTAGTGAAATGATCTAAAAATAAAATACGTACAAAATAAAAAAATAAAAATGTATTTATGAGGTGGAGTTCCATATGGAGTAGGAGTTTGAGGAGGCGGTGGACGTAGCGGTGTAGGTGGAAGCGGCGGTGGAGGAGGACGAGGTAGGCAACACAGGTTTTTGGTTTAAATTATTATTTTTTTAATTAGGGTATACTCTAAAAGAGTGTGAAATTTCCAAAATACAAGAATGAGCAATTGCGCTGCAGTATAACAATGGCTGGTTAGTGCCGGTATGCATGTCTATTCTGCGCAAGGAACGGACAAGTCCTGAGGGATCCATGCCTGGTTCATTTTAATGAACGTGAGCTTGTCCACATTGGCTGTGGACAGGCGGCTGAGCTTGTCTGTGATGACGCCTCCTGCGGTGCTAAACACACGTTCAGATAATACACTGGCTGCAGGGCAGGCCAGCACCTCCAAGGCATAAAGGGCAAGCTCAGGCCATGTGCCCAATTTGGAGACCCAGAAGTTGAAGGGGGCAGACCCGTCATTCAGTAAGTGTAGGCGTGTGCACACATACTGCTCCACCATGTTGGTGAAATGCTGCCTCCTGCTAAGACGTTCCATATCAGCTGGTGGTGCTGGTTGTTGTGGCGTGCTGGCAAAGGTTTTCCACATTTCGGCCATGCTAACCCTGCCTTCTGAGGAGCTGGTGGTGCCCCAGCTGCATTGGCGACCTCTTCCTCGTCCTCTGCCTTCGCCTTGTGCTTCCACTGTGCCCCCGCTGTCAGGTGGGAATGCCACCAGCAGCGCGTCTACCAGCGTGCGCTTGTACTCGCGCATCTTATGATCACGCTCCAGTGACGGAATTAAGGACGGTACGTTGCTCTTGTAACGGGGATCCAGCAGCGTGGCCACCCAGTAATCAGCACAAGTTAGAATGTGGGCAACTCGGCGGTCGTTGCGGAGACACTGCAGCATGTAATCGCTCATGTGTGCCAGGCTGCCCAGAGGCAACGAAAAGCTGTCCTCTGTGGGAGGTGTATCGTCTGTGTCCTCTGTATCCCCCCATCCACGCACCATTGATGGCCATGAGCTGGTCTGGGTGCCACCCTGCTGTGAACATGGTTCCTCCTCCTCCATCTCCTCATCCTCCACCTCGTCATCCTCCAGAACTGTGCCCTGGCTGGACAATTGTGTACCTTGGGTTTTTGGGTGCAGGAACCAACCCTTGGAGCCACTTGGGAATGACTGGCCGGAACCCCTACGAAATGATCCCTCTTCCTCCTCCTCCTCCTGTGCCACATCCTCTTCCATCATCGCCAGGAGCGTTTTTTCAAGGAGGGATAGAAGTGGGATAGTAATGCTGAGAACTGCGTTATCGGCACTGGCCATGTTGGTGGAGTACTGGAAACAGCGCAACAAGGAACACAGGTCTCGCATGGAGGCCTAGTCATTGGTGGTGAAGTAGTGTTGTTCCGCCGAGCGACTCACCCGTGCGTGCTGCAGCTGAAACTCCACTATCGCCTGCTGCTGCTCGCACAGTCTGGCCAGCATGTTCAAGGTGGAATTCCACCTTGTGGGCACGTCGCATATGAGGCGATGAGCGGGAAGGCCGAAGTTACGCTGCAGCGCTGACAGGCGACCAGCAGCAGGGTAAGAACGCCGAAAGCGCACACAGACGGCCCGCACTTTATGCAGCAGCTCTGACGTATCGGGGTAATTTTTAACCTCCTCAGGACCGCCGTAAGCAGGATTGCGTCTTTGCGGCGGTCCTGTTACTCTGGGTGGACGCGCCGGTGCGTCCTCTTGCGAGACGCGAAATTTCGGGCAAAGCCGACCCACGCATGCGCATCGCGGGCCGGCAAAATTTAAAAGACAAGTTCGTCATCAACCTGCCAGCCAATGATCGTCGCTGGCAGGTTGATGATTTTCAAAAAATCCAATCAGAAGCCAGTTAACACATTATATTTATAAATATAATGTGTTAAATGGCTTCTGTGCTCCTCTGCTGGTCCTTTTCGTCGGTTGGTCCCAGCAGAGGAGCACACATCACAGTGAGTACCCACCAACACCACACTTAGCCCCCAGATCACCCTCCATCACCCCAATTAACCCCTTGATCGCCCCTGTCAATCACCTAGTGAAAGGGAAAAAAGTGATCAGTGTAAACTGTCACTTTTTTTCCCCACTGGTATTGACTGATAGTTTTAGGATAGTTTAGGCCCCTTGGTTAGGTAGTTAGCGATCGTTTAGCGCCCAGCCCACCGCACCGCAATCACTTTTTCGCTGATTATCGTATCGCTAATCAGCATTTGTACTTTTATAGTATCTGTAAGTGATCACAGTCAGATCTATAATAGTATTAGTGTCACCTTAGTTCACCCTCCACCCAAAACGCAGTGTTTGCCCGATCAGGCCTGATCGGTCGCCCACACGTGCATTCACCACGCCCGCCCCGCCGCAGTGACAAAAAAATGATTATTTTTTGATCACTGCACAATCACTTTACAAGCGCTGCGGCGATAAAAAAATCAGTTTTGATATTTTTGATCAATCGCAGCGGCCTCCGGTACTTCGCTAGCCTCCCATTTGTAAGACAGGCTTGCTTTTTTTCTTGGGTAGTCTCAGGGAATACCCCCTAAATTTAGTTGACCAAATGGCAAACAAGGGGTATTCTTCTGAAGAGGCCTACAGGATTCTGACCCAGTCGGATGAGGAATGGGAACCCTCATCTGATGAATCTAGCGGGTCAGAATATGAACCTGTAGAAAGCAGTGGCAGTCTGACCCAAAGTTCGGACGAGGAGGTTGAGGTCCCTGATACCACCAGGCGTACCCGGCCCCGTGTTGCTACACCACAGGTTGCGCAGGATCCGTTTCAAGGGCAGCAGAGTGGGGCTGGCGCTGTCGGATTAGTGGTGAAGCATACACCAGCAGCGCAGCCCATCCTGGACCTAGTACCAGCACTGCCGTACAACATGGTAAAGTGGCGAGCACCAGAAGGGCAGTTGAAGCTGGGCCCGTACAGACAGGCCCGTAGAGCCCCTAGAGTCCCTGAGGTGCTGGCAAACCCTGATTGGCAGTCCCCAACTTCAGCCGCACCATTAGTTCCCCCTTTCACCACCCAGTCTGGAGTTCGGGTTTAGACAGCTCAGATCGGTTCGGCACTGGGATTTTTTGAGCTGTTCTTGACTGCGGAGCTCTTGGACATAGTCGTGGCAGAAACAAATCGGTATGCAACTCAATTTATAGCCGCTAACCCGGGAAGCTCTTATGCCCAGTCTTTCCGGTGGAAACCCGTCCAAGTTTCCGAATTTAAAATTTTACTGGGCCTTCTCCTCAACATGGGTCTAACCAAAAAGCATGAATTGCGGTCATATTGGTCCACAAACCCGATTCATCACATGCCCATGTTCTCTGCTGCTATGTCCAGGACACGATTTGAGACCATCCTGCGTTTCCTGCACTTTAGCTACAACAGCACCTCTCGTCCCAGAGGCCACGCAGCTTTTGACCGGCTCCACAAAATTCGGCCCCTCATAGACCACTTCAACACCAAATTTGCAGATTTGTATACCCCTGAGCAAAACATCTGCGTAGACGAGTCCCTTATACATTTTACCGGGCGCCTTGGCTTCAAACAATACATCCCAAGCAAGCGCGCCCGGTATGGGGTCAAATTGTATAAGCTATGTGAAAGGGCCACAGGCTCTACCCACAAATTTCGGATCTATGAGGGTAAAGATCAGACCCTGGAGCCGGTCGGTTTCCCTGACTACCTGGGGAGCAGGGGGAAGACAGTCTGGGACTTGGCATCACCCTTATTTGGCAAGGGGTACCATCTTTATGTGGACAATTTCTACACAAGTGTGCCCCTCTTCAGGCATTTGTTCCTAGAACAGATTGGCTGCTGTGGCAGCCGGGGCTTCCCCCAATGGCTCGTTACCACCCATCTTGCAAGGGGGGAGAGGGCTGCCTTGTGTAACGAAGAACTGCTCGCGGTGAAATGGAGAGACAAGCGTGACGTTTACATGCTCTCCTCCATTCACGCAGACACGACAATCCAAATTGAACGAGCAACCAGTGTCATTGAAAAGCCCCTCTGTGTCCAAGACTATAATTTGCTCATGGGAGGGGTGGACTTCAATGACCAGATGTTGGCTCCTTATCTAATTTCCCGCAGGACCAGACGCTGGTATAAGAAGGTGTCTGTATATTTGATACAATTGGCTGCATATACAGTAATAGTTTTGTTCTCTACAGTAAGGCTGGGAGAACAGGATCCTTCCTCAAATTTCAAGAAGAGATCATCGAGAACGTCCTGTATCCAGGAGGTTCCGTGGCCCCATCCACCAGTGTAGTAAGCCATCTACACGAGCGACATCTCCCCAGTGTCGTTGCTGGTACCTCAAACAAACCGCCACCCCGAAAAAAATGTTGTGTCTGTAGCAGGAGTGGAATAAGGCGTGACACCCGCTATTTCTGTCCTGACTGCCCTGACCACCCTGCCCTATGCTTTGGGGAGTGTTTCCGCAAGTACCACACACAGGTACACTTAGCATAGGGATTGCATCTCACAGGACAGGCACACAGGGCTATTAGGGCCCTTTCACTCACAGCTGCTGCAAACCTCTCCTTTCACCTGGGACAAAGGGCATATTGTACTTCGCCAAAAAAATCTCATTACCCGTATGCTCAATATAAGGAGAATAGCAGAAACTCCTAATGCTGGCCATAAATGTAATGATTGCGGAGACCCTCAAATGCCAGGGCAGTACAAACACCCCACAAATGACCCCATTTTGGAAAGAAGACACCCCAAGGTATTCGCTGAGGGGCAGATTGTGTCTTTTGCCAAGATATTTCTCTCACCCAGCATGGGTATATGTAAAAAGACACCCCAAAACACATTGCCCTACTTCTTCTGAGTACGGCGATACCAGATGTGTGACACTTTTTCGCAGCCTAGGTGGGCAAATGGGCCCACATTCCAAAAAGCACCTTTCGGATTTCACAGGGCATTTTTTACACATTTTGATTTCAAACTACTTCTCACACATTAGGGCCCCTAAAATGCCAGGGCAGTATAACTACCCCACAAGTGACCCCATTTTGGAAAGAAGACACCCCAAGGTATTCCGTGAGGGGCATGACGAGTTCCTAGAATTTTTTATTTTTTGTCACAAGTTAGCGGAAAATGATGATATTTTTTTATTTTTTATTTTTTTTTACAAAAGTCTCATATTCCACTAACTTGTGACAAAAAATAAAAACTTCCATGAACTCACTATGCCCATCACGAAATACCTTGGGGTGTCTTCTTTCCAAAATGGGGTCACTTGTGGGATAGTTATACTGCCCTGGCATTTTAGGGGCCCTAATGCATGAGAAGAAGTCTGGAATCCAAATGTGTAAAAAATGCCCTGTAAAATCCTAAAGATGCTCTTTGGAATGTGGGCCCCTTTGCCCACCTAGGCTGCAAAAAAGTGTCACACATGTGGTATCGCCGTACTCAGGAGAAGTTGGGGAATGTGTTTTGGGGTGTCATTTTACATATACCCATGCTGGGTGAGATAAATATCTTGGTCAAATGCCAACTTTGTATAAAAAAATGGGAAAAGTTGTTGTAACGGGGTTCCGAAGGTGCACTCGGTCCCCCATTACCCGCAGACCTGTTGCTTAGCTTTGGGAATGAGGATCTGTGTTTGACCTCATTCCCAGGGCGGCTTTACTAGCTGGGTGTCTCCCTGCTCCTAGTCTGCCTTGAGCGCCGAGCTGATCACTCGGTGCTCGACTGGTTGGTCTGTCGGTCATGTGACGCTGGCCACGTCACATGACCCTCACTCCCCACTATAAATACAGGCAGCCTGCTGGCCACAGGTTGCCTTTTAATTTAGGTTCCACCTGTGATTTGGTCTTTCCTGGCGTACTTACCTCCTGCTGAATTCCTGACGATCCTCTGCCTGCTCCTTGTGTACTTTGCTGCTATCCTGGTATTCTGACCCCGGTCTCCTCCTGACGTTCCTCTGCTGACTCCTTTGGTACTTCATGTCTCTCCTGGTATTTATGACCCCGGCTTCTCCTAACAATTCTCTGCTTGCTCCATTTGTACTTTGTAGCTTTCCTGGTATTGACTCGGTCCGTTCACGTCCTGTTGTTTGTCTGTCTGTCATCCCTGCACTTATTCCAAGTTAGGGATTGCCGTCCAGTTGTCCCCTGTCATTAGGACTCGCGAGGCAAGTAGGCAGGGCCAGGGGTAAGGGTGGAGCGCAGTGGTCACTTCCCTCCCCCCTGTGTGTGTGTGTGTGTACGCGACCGTTACAGTTGTCTTTTGCCGAGATATTTCTCTCACCCAGCATGGGTATATGTAAAAAGACACCCCAAAACACATTGCCCTACTTCTTCTGAGTACGGCGATACCAGATGTGTGACACTACTTTTTTGCAGCCTAGGTGGGCAAATGGGCCCACATTCCAAAGAGCACCTTTCAGATTTCACAGGGCATTTTTTACACATTTTGATTTCAAACTACTTTTCACACATTAGGGCCCCTAAAATGCCAGGGCAGTAAACCTACCCCACAAGTTACCCCATTTTGGAAAGAAGACACCCCAAGGTATTCCGTTAGGCGCATGGCGAGTTCATAGAACTTTTTATTTTTTGTCACAAGTTAGCGGAAAATGATGATTTATTTTATTTTTAATTTTTTCTTACAAAGTCTCATATTCCACTAACTTGTGACAAAAAATAAAAACTTCCATGAACTCACTATGCCCATCACGAAATACCTTGGGGTGTCTTCTTTCCAAAATGGGGTCACTTGTGGGGTAGTTATACTGCCCTGGCATTTTAGGGGCCCTAATGCGTGAGAAGTAGTTTGAAATCAAAATGTGTAAAAAATGCCCTGTTAAATCTGAAAGGTGCTCTTTGGAATGTGGGCCCCTTTGCCCACCTAGGCTGCAAAAAAGTGTCACACATCTGGTATCGCCGTACTCAGAAGAAGTAGGGCAATGTGTTTTGGGGTGTCTTTTTACGTATACCCATACTGGGTGAGAGAAATATCTCGGCAAAAGACAACTTTTCCCATTTTTTTATACAAAGTTGACATTTGACCGAAATATTTCTCTCACCCAGCATGGGTATATGTAAAATGACACCCCAAAACACATTGCCCAACTTCTCCTGAGTACGGCAATACCACATGTGTGACACTTTTTTGTAGCCTAGGTGGGCAAAGGGGCCCACATTCCAAAGAGCACCTTTAGGATTTCACAGGGCATTTTTTACACATTTTGATTTCAAACTACTTCCCACACATTAGGGCCCCTAAAATGCCAGGGCAGTATAACTACCCCACAAGTGACCCCATTTTGGAAAGAAGACACCCCAAGGTATTTTGTGATGGGCATAGTGAGTTCATGGAAGTTTTTATTTTTTGTCACAAGTTAGTGGAATATGAGACTTTGTAAGGAAAAAAAATGAAATAAAAAAAATCATAATTTTCCGCTAACTTGTGACAAAAAATAAAAAGTTCTATGAACTCACTATGCCCATCAGCGAATACCTTAGGGTGTCTACTTTCCGAAATAGGGTTATTTGTGGGGGTTTTCTACTGTCTGGGCATTGTATAACCTCAGGAAACATGACAGGTGCTCAGAAAGTCAGAGCTGCTTCAAAAAGCGGAAATTCACATTTTTGTACCATAGTTTGTAAACGCTATAACTTTTACCCAAACCATTTTTTTTTATCAAAGACATGTAGAACAATAAATTTAGAGAAAATTTTTTAATATAGATGTCGTTTTAAAAAAAAAAAATTACAACTGAAAGTGAAAAATGTCATTTTTTTGCAAAAATTTTGTTAAATTTCGACTAATAACAAAAAAAGTAAAAATGTCAGCAGCAATGAAATACCACCAAATGAAAGCTCTATTAGTGAGAAGAAAAGGAGGTAAAATTCATTTAGGTGGTAAGTTGCATGACCAAGCAATAAACTGTGAAATTAGTGTAGTGCAGAATTGTAAAAAGTGGTCTGGTCATTAAGGGTGTTTAAGCTAGGGAGGCTGAGGTGGTTAAGGAATCTTTGCACCACCAAATTCAGCACATGCGCCAGGCAAGGGATGTGCGTCAAACCGGCTAGTCCCAGAGCTGCTACGAGATTTCGCCCATTATCGCACACCACCAGGCCGGGCTTGAGGCTGACTGGCACAAATCACTCATCGGTCTGTTGTTCAAGGCCCGTCCACAGCTCCTGCGCAGTGTGGGGTTTGTCCCCCAAACAGATACGTTTTAAAACTGCCTGCTGTCGTTTACCCCTGGCTGTGCTGAAGTTGGTGGTGAAGGTGTTACGCTGACCAGATGAGGAGCTGGTAGAGGATGAGGAAGCAGAGTAGGAGGATGAAGCAACAGGAGGCAAACTGAAGCGCCCTGCAATCCTCGGTGGTGGAAGGACATGCGCCAAACTGCTATCTGCCTCAGGCCCAGCCGCCACTGCATTTACCTAGTGTGCTGTTATGGAGATATAACGTCCCTGACCGTGCTTACTGGTCCACGTATCCATAGTCAGGTGCACCTTGCAACAGATGGCGTTGCGCAGTGCACACCTGATTTTGTACTCTACTTGGTTGTGCAGGGAAGGGATGGCTTGCCTGGAAAAGTAGTGGCGGCTGGGCACGACGTATTGTGGGACAGCCACCGCCATAAGGCCTTTAAAACTCTCCGTCTCCACCAGACAGAATGACAGCATTTCAAAGGCCAGTAATTTAGAAATGCTGGCATTTAGGGCTAGGGGTCGCAGGTGGGTAGGGGGGTACTTCCTCTTCCTCTCCAGCGTTTGGGAGATGGAGAGCTGAACGCTTCCGTGGGACATTGTGGAGATGGTTGGTGACCCAGGGGTTGGTGTTGCTGGCAGATCCTCTGTTTGCGGGGTGGCAGGTGGCACTGTCACTCCAGAGGTGGATGAAGAGGCCGAGACTGCAGCAGAAGAGGAAGCAGGAGGAGCCAGAGATCTTTCTTGGTTTTTGAGGTGTCTACTCCACTGCAGCTCGTGCTTTGCACTTAAATGCCTGGTCATGCAGGTTGTGCTCAGGTTGAGAACGTTTATGCCTCGCTTCAGGCTCTGATTGCACAGCATGCAAACCACTCGTGTCTTGTCGTCAGCACATTGTCTGAAGAACTGCCACGCCAGGGAACTCCTTGGAGCTGGCTTTGGTGTGCTCGGTCCCTTGCTGAGGTGGGCAGTAGCAGGAGTACTATCTAGAGGATGGCCGCTCCGCTTTTGCACCCTGCTCCCTCTTCTGCTGTGCTGGTGGCTCTGTGTGACCACCGCCTCTTCCTCCGAACTACCTAGGTCACTCGCATGACCTTGATTCCATGTGGGGTCGAGGACCTCATCGTCCTCCACATCATCATCCACCCAGTCTTCACCCCTGCCTTCCTTGTCAGTCTGCACACTTTCGAAAGCCCCAGGAGTTGGCACCTATGTTTCGTCATCATCCGAGACGTGCTGCGATGGTCCTCCCATGTACTCATCTTGAAAAATAAGTAGTTGGGAATCGGTGCACTCAATCTCTTCCACTTTTGGGGCAGGGCTAGGTGGATGGCCCTGGGAAACCCTGCTAACAGAGTCATCAAAAAGCAAAAGAGACTGCTGCATGACTTGGGGCTCAGACTGCTTGGCTGATTTGCAAGGGGGTGAGGTGAAAGACTGATGGACTGTCACGGTGGACGTGCACTCAGACTAACAGATAAACCACCAACCAGGCTCTAGGCGAGGGGCAGGGGAAGGGTCACCTCCTAGCTAATCCCTGACCTCTCTCCCTGAACTGCTCAGCACACATGCAGACCTTGGTGGTAGGTATGATGTGTCCCCGTGCCTAGGCTAAAACACCCTAAATTCCCTGAGATGGTGAAAAGGGGAAATAGGAGCAGCCTGCTCGCACAGAACCTGGATGGGAGAGATGACACAAAACAACCAAACTTGAAACCACACTTATCTTTCTGAGCTGGAGTAGACAACCTTCCTTCCTAGCTTCTAAGACCAAAGTGATTCCTATAATCCGCTCAGAGCACTGGAATGGAGTGCTATTTATACTAATGACCCCACCCAGTGCACCTGATGAGAGGCGGATCCAGCACGGCTCCAAAACAAAACACTAAATTTGTGTTGCTATTCTGGCCGACCTCCGCACATAGTCAGGGCGGGGCATGACAGTACCCCCCCCCTTCTACGGGTGACCTCTGGACACCCCGGACCAACCTTATCCGGATGGGACCTATGAAAAGCCCTCACCAGTCGGCTGACGTTGACATCCAGCGCCGGAACCCATGCCCTCTCCTCAGGGCCGTATACCCTCCAGTGCACCAGGTACTGAAGGGAACCCCGAAGAATTCTAGAGTCGAGAATCCTGGAGATCTCGAACTCCAAGTTTCCCTCGACTAGAAGAGGAGGAGGAGGCAATGGCGATGGTTCCACCGGTTTCACATATTTTTTTAGTAACGACCTGTGGAACACATCATGGATCCTCCAAGTCTGCGGAAGATCCACCCGAAACGCTACAGGATTGATCACCGCAGAAATTTTATACGGACCAATAAATCTTGGACCCAGTCTCCAAGACCACCCACACACAGGTCCGGACCAGTCACACGTCTCTTGTAAGCCATTCGTTTATACCTCTCACCCATCTTCTCCAAATTCCCTTGAATCCTCCGCCAGATGGAGGATAAGGCAGAAGAGAATCTCTCCTCCTCTGGCATCCCAGAGGAACCAGTCCCAGAAAAGGTACCAAACTGAGGATGGAAACCGTATGCGCCAAAAAATGACGACTTACCCGTGGACTCCTGCCTACGGTTATTCAACGCAAATTCTGCTAAGGACAAGAATGAGGAGCAGTCCTCCTGATTCTCAGCCACAAAGCACCTCAAGTAGGTCTCCAGGTTTTGATTAGTACGAGAATGAAAGTTGAATGCCAAGCCGAGAGCAGAACGACCTCCAAAACCTGGAGACAAACTGCGTGCCCTTATCAGAGACCACATCCGAAGGAATACCATGCAATTTCACAATATTATCCACAAAAATCTGCGCAAGAGTCTTAGCGTTAGGCAGACTAGTTAGTGATATAAAGTGAGCCATTTTACTGAAACGGTCAACTACCACCAAAATCACTGTGCTCCTGGAGGAACTCGGCAGATCCGTAATAAAGTCCATAGACAAATGCGTCCAAGGACGAGACGGAATAGACAATGGAAGAAGTGAACCATCCGGTCGAGTATGAGCAACCTTTGACCGAGCGCAGGTTTCACAGGCTGTCACGTAATTCTCAATGCTCTTATGTAACCCTGGCCACCAGAACCTCCGGGACACCAGATCACAGGTGGACTTACAACCAGGATGTCCAGCAAGGACAGTATCATGATGTTCCTTGAACACCTTGTATCGCAGGCCCTCAGGACAAACAACCTCCCTGGGGGACAAGAACCAGGAGCCCCCTCCTGGGCTCCCAACACCTCCATCTCCAATTCAGGGTATAGAGCGGAGACCACCACCCCATCCGCTAAAATCATCGCAGGATCCTCTGAATCACCTCCCCCTGGAAAGCTGCGAGACAAGGCATCTGCCTTGACGTTCTTGACCCCTGGGCGAAAGGTAACCACAAAATTGAACCTGGTAAAAAACAGGGACCATCTGGCCTGCCTAGGGTTCAGACGCTTGGCAGATTGCAGGTAAGCCAAATTCTTATGGTCTGTATATACCGTAACGGGGTGAGACGCCCCCTCCAACCAGTGACGCCATTCCTCAAAGGCCAACTTGATAGCCAACAACTCTCTATCTCCAACATCATAATTCCTCTCGGCGACCGAGGGCTTCTTGGAGAAAAAGGCACACGGGACCCACTTGCCAGGGGATGAACCCTGTGACAGCACCGCTCCAACTCCCACCTCTGATGCATCAACCTCCACTACAAATGGCTGACACACATCCGGCTGCACCAGAATGGGAGCAGACGCAAAACGCTCCTTAATAGCCAAAAAGGCCTGCAATGCCTCATCCGACCAGACAGAGACGTCGGCGCCCTTTTTGGTCATATCAGTGAGAGGTTTTACTATGGTAGATTAGTTCGAAATAAATTTTCGATAATAATTCGTAAACCCCAAGAACCGCATCAAGGCTTTCTGATTCTCTGGTCGGTCCCATTCCAGAACCGCCCGGACCTTCTCGGGGTCCATACAAAAACCAGAATCAGAAAGCAGGTATCCCAAGAACGGAAGCTCTTGCACCGCAAACAAACATTTCTCCAATTTGGCATATAATTTATTCTCCCGAAGGATCGTCAAAACCTGTCTCACATGATCCTGATGGGTCTTCAGATCAGGAGAATAAATTAAAATATCATCCAGGTAAACTACCACGAACCTCCCCACCAAATGATGAAAAATGTCATTGACGAATCGCTGAAATACTGCTGGCGCGTTTGTCAACCCAAAAGGCATAACCAGGTTCTCAAAATGACCCTCGTGCGTATTGAAGGCCGTTTTCCACTCATCCCCCTCCTTGATTCTGATCAGATTGTAGGCCCCTCTCAAATCCAACTTGGAGAACACCTTGGCTCCAACAATCTGATCAAAAAGATCAAAGGCAGAGGATATGGATCCCGGACTGTAATACGGTTCAATTCCCGGAAATCCAAACATGGTCTCAGTGATCCATCCTTTTTCTTCACAAAGAACAAACCTGCTCCCACTGGAGACTTAGATGGTCTAATATGACCTTTTGCCAAACTCTCGGCGATATTCTTTCGCATGACCTCTCTTTCGGGTTGAGAAAGGTTGTAAAGCCGAGACTTTGGCAACTTAGCCCCTGGGATGAGATTAACTGGACAATCATAGTCACGATGAGGAGGCAGTTCCTGAGCCCCACCCTCCGAAAAGACATCCACAAAATCTGAGAGATACTGAGGTAAAGCCGTAATGGACACACCAGAGATAGATGTGCCAAAACAATTATCCGAACAAAACTCACTCCAACCGATGATTTGTCTCGCTTGCCAGTCTATAATTGGGTTATGTTTAGTCAACCATGGCAACCCCAAAACTATAGGAGCTGGCAAATCCTTACAAAAATCAATTGCAAAAACACGAATCTCGTTCTCTAGAGTGAAAGTACTTAGTCCTAGTTTTTGAAGGAAAAGAAAGTCAATTAGGTTTACCCCAGCACCACAATCAAGGAACACCTCAACAAAAACATTTCTTGACTCCAGCGCCACCATAGCTGGAAGGAGAAAACGGGAACTGCAGGGAGCTTGCATACCTGCCTGCCAATTGCATGGGTTCCTCCGCTACCCCTGCGTTACCTGTAACATCACCCGGGGAGGCAGTAGAGATGAACCCACTCACAGAAGGGATACCTTGTGCAGGGGGAGCCCTATGCCTCTCTCTGATACGTCTATCTAGCCGTACTGATAAAGACATGGCGTTCTCCAAAGAGTCTGGGTATTCATGAAAAGCAAGGGCATCCTTCAATCTTTCAGATAACCCCTGACAAAACTGACTACGTAACGCGGGATCATTCCACTCTGATTCAGTAGCCCATCTCCTAAACTCAACACAGTAAGCCTCTGCAGTATGTTCCCCCTGAAACAAATTACGTAATCTCGAATCTGCCATCGAGACCCGATCTGGGTCATCGTAGATTAATCCCAGAGCCTTAAAAAATTCCTCCACCGACTGGAGCGCCCGAGAACCAGGTGGCAGAGAAAAGGCCCAGGATTGCGCGTCCACTTTAACCACCTCAGCCCCCATAGCTTAAACACCCTTAATGACCAGGCCACTTTTTACACTTCTGCACTACACTACTTTCACCGTTTATTGCTCGGTCATGCAACTTACCACCCAAATGAATTTGACCTCCTTTTCTTCTCACTAATAGAGCTTTCATTTGGTGGTATTTCATGGATGCTGACATTTTTACTTTTTTTGTTATTAATCGAAATTTAACGATTTTTTGCAAAAAAATTACATTTTTCACTTTCAGTTGTAAAATGTTGCAAAAAAACGACATCCATATATAAATTTTTCTCAAAATTTATTGTTGTACATGTCTTTGAGAAAAAAAAAATGTTTGGGTAAAAAAAAAAATGGTTTGGGTAAAAGTTATAGCGTTTACAAACTATGGTACAAAAATGTGAATTTCCGCTTATTGAAGCAGCTCTGACTTTCTGAGCACCTGTCATGTTTCCTGAGGTTCGACAATGGCCAGACAGTACAAACACCCAACAAATGACCCCATCTCGCAAAGTAGACACCCTAAGGTATTCGCTGATGGGCATGGCGAGTTCCTAGAATTTTTTATTTTTTGTCACAAGGTAGCGGAAAATGATGATTTTTTCTTTTTTTTTCTTACAAAGTCTCATATTCCACTAACTTGTGACAAAAAATAAAAACTTCCATGAACTCACTATGCCCATCACGAAGTACCTGGGGGTGTCTTCTTTCCAAAATGGGGTCACTTGTGGGGTAGTTATACTGCCCTGGCATTTTAGGGGCCCGAATGCGTGAGAAGTAGTTTGAAATCAAAATCTGTAAAAAATGGCCGGTGAAATCCGAAAGGTGCTCTTTGGAATGTGGGCCCCTTTGCCCACCTAGGCTGCAAAACAGTGTCACACATCTGGTATTGCCGTACTCAGGAGAAGTTGGGCAATGTGTTTTGGAGTGTCATTTTACATATACCCATGCTGGGTGAGATAAATATCTCGGTCAAATGCCAACTTTGTATAAAAAAATGGGAAAAGTTGTCTTTTGCCAAGATATTTCTCTCACCCAGCATGGGTATATGTAAAAAGACACCCCAAAACACATTGCCCAACTTCTCCTGAGTACGGTGATACTAGATGTGTGACACTTTTTTGCAGCCTAGGTGGGCAAAGGGGCCCACATTCCAAAGAGCACCTTTAGGATTTCACCGGCCATTTTTTACAGATTTTGATTTCAAACCACTTCTCACACATTCGGGCCCCTAAAATGCCAGGGCAGTATAACTACCCCACAAGTGACCCCATTTTGGAAAGAAGACACCCCAAGGTATTTCGTGATGGGCATAGTGAGTTCATGGAAGTTTTTATTTTTTGTCACAAGTTAGTGGAATATGAGACTTTGTAAGAATAAAAATACATCATCATTTTCCGCTAACTTGTGACAAAAAATAAAAAATTCTAGGAACTCGCCTTGCCCCTCACGAAATACCTTGGGGTGTCTTCTTTCCAAAATTGGGTCACTTATGGGGTAGTTATACTGCCCTGGCATTCTAGGGGCCCTAATGTGTGGTAAGTAGTTTGAAATCAAAATGTGTAAAAAATGACCTGTGAAATCCTAAAGGTGCTCTTTGGAATGTGGGCCCCTTTGCCCACCTAGGCTGCAAAAAAGTGTCACACATGTGGTATCGCCGTACTCAGGAGAAGTTAGGCAATGTGTTTTGGGGTGTCTTTTTACATATACTCATGCTGGGTGAGAGAAATATCTCGGCAAAAGACAACTTTTCCCATTTTTTTATACAAAGTTGGCATTTGACCAAGATATTTATCTCACCCAGCATGGGTATATGTAAAATGACACCCTAAAACACATTGCCCAACTTCTCCTGAGTACGGCGATACCAGATGTGTGACACTTTTTTGCAGCCTAGATGCGCAAAGGGGCCCACATTCCTTTTATGAGGGCATTTTTAGACATTTGGATCCCAGACTTCTTCTCACGCTTTAGGGCCCCTAAAATGCCAGGGCAGTATAAATACCCCACATGTGACCCCATTTTGGAAATCAGACACCCCAAAGTATTCAATGAGGGGAATGGCGAGTTCATAGAAATTTTATTTTTTTGGCACAAGTTAGCAGAAATTGATTTTTTATTTTTTTTTTCTCACAAAGTCTCCCGTTCCGCTAACTTAGGACAAAAATTTCAATATTTCATGGACTCAATATGCCCCTCATGGAATACCTTGGGGTGTCTTCTTTCCGAAATGGGGTCACATGTGGGGTATTTATACTGCCCTGGCATTTTAGGGGCCCTAAAGCGTGAGAAGAAGTCTGGAATATAAATGTCTAAAAAATTTTATGCATTTGGATTCCGTAAGGGGTATGGTGAGTTCATGTGAGATTTAATTTTTTGACACAAGTTAGTGGAATATGAGACTTTGTAAGAAAAAAATAAAAATTTCCGCTAACTTGGGCCAAAAAAAGGTCTGAATGGAGCCTTACAGGGGGGTGATCAATGACAGGGGGGTGATCAGGGAGTCTATATGGGGTGATCACCCCCCCTGTCATTGATCACCCCCCTGTAAGGCTCCATTCAGACGTCCGTATGTGTTTTGCGGATCCGATCCATGTATCTGTCACGAGGGTGTCAAGAGCCACGTCTGACTCCGTTATACCCGTGGTCAGGAAGTCGCAGCGGGTGGCTGCGCGTTCGATGTACAAAGACAGTGCTGTTTCGTAATGGTAGCTTTCTGGGTTTGCCTTGCAATCCTTTTTGGCTCACTCAGGGATCCGTAGCTTCTCCTCCTCAGCTGTTTCTTGTCCAGCAATCCCAACCTCCTTATATTCCCATCTCCCACTTCTCTGGTTGCCAGATATAGAGCTTCCTGCCTGGACTTCTATACTGACCCACTGGAGCTGTGTAGCTGTGTTCCCTGGTTGTTGTTCCAGAACGTTACCCTCCGGATCCCTGTTGGGCCTTGGTGGTCTGCTGTTGTCGCCCACCTGGGATTATAGGTTTGTCTGTATTGTCTGTCCTCTCCTTGGTGTTTTCCTCTTAGTGTCAGTGGTGCGGACTAGTGATCCCACCGCCCCGTTCACTACACAGGGCTCATCTTAGGGAAAGCCAGGGTTTAGGCACGTGATCGGCGTACGGGTGAGGAACCCGTCTAGGGACGTCAGGGCAGTCAGGTGCCAGCCGCAAGGTGAGTCAGGGGTCACCACCTTTCCCTCTCCCTTGGACAGGGCCTTCCCATTTCTCTCCCTTTGCGTGACGCCGGTCATTACAGTATTCGTGGATCCGTAAAAAATATACGGATGTCTGAATGGAGCCTTACAGGGGGGTGATCAATGACAGGGGGGTGATCAGGGAGTCTATATGGGGTGATCACCCCCCTGTCATTGATCACCCCCCTGTAAGGCTCCATTCAGACGTCTGTATGTTTTTTACAGATCCACGGATACATGGATCGGATCCGCAAAACACATACGGACGTCTGAATGGAGCCTTACAGGGGGGGTGATCAGGGAGTCTATATGGGGTGATCACCCCCCTGTCATTGATCACCCCCCTGTAAGGCTCCATTCAGACATCCGTATGTTTTTTACAGATCCACGGATACATGGATCGGATCCGCAAAACACATACGGACGTCTGAATGGAGCCTTACAAGGGGGTGATCAATGACAGGGGGGTGATCAGGGAGTCTATATGGGGTGATCAGGGGTTAATAAGTGACAGGGGGGTGTAGTGTAGTGGTGTTTGGTGCTACTTATTGCTGAGCTGCCTGTGTCCTCTGGTGGTCGATCCAAACAAAAGGGACCACCAGAGGACCAGATAGCAGGTATATTAGACGCTGTTATCAAAACAGCGTCTAATATACCTGTTAGGGGTTAAAAAAAATCGCATCTCCAGCCTGCCAGCGAACGATCGCCGCTGGCAGGCTGGAGATCCACTCGCTTACCTTCCGATCCTGTGAACGCGCGCGCCTGTGTGCGCGCGTTCACAGGAAATCTCGCATCTCGCGAGATGACGCATATATGCGTGACTGTGCGCAGAGCTGCCGCATCCGGAACGCGATCCTGCGTTAGGCGGTCCAGAGGCGGTTAAGCAGAGAAATAATTATACCTATCCTCTGACTCTCATCACCTGACGACGATGGACGCAGCCGAAAGTACAATTTGCAGGACTCTCTAAAACGGATAAAGTCATCCGTACCCCCTGAAAATCGATCAGGAAGATCCACTTTAGGCTCCACACAAACTTGACCTCCTCCTGATGCCAGAGCATTCTGACACTGTGCGACCGAACCACGTAGCTCCGCAACCTCTAGGGATAGCCCCTGCATGCGGTCAACTAATGCTTCAAATGACGCCATCACAAAACCGCTGAGCAATGACAGTCATAGTTTTGGGCGGATTATAATGAAACTGAAGGCACTGTCAGCAACTCAATCTACTATCGCCTGTACTTGTTAAAGCCTCACCATTCGTAGAGCCGCATTAGGCCAGACCAAATACCGCTGCAGGTTCTGTCGCCTATCCCCACCTGAGGAAGGGGTTTCACTTGTGCGTGTAGCTGGCACAGATTGACCATGTCCTCTCCCTGCAACAGGAGCTTCACCAGCAGCACCACGACCTGGGCCACGTCCCTTATTTGGCGTTCTCCTCATATTTTTCAAATTTAGGATCTTGCCCTAAATGGGTGTTTAATTAATAGTAGAATAGAATGACAGTATGTAAAAGGTATATCTCACATGGCCTGAACCAGACTTGGCCTCAATTAAAGATTTCTTTGCCCAAAATGGCTGTATTTCAAATACCTGAATCAAACCCCTGTATGTAAAGGGTGTATCTCACACGGCCTGACCCACTGTAGGCCTCAATTAAAGATTAATTTGCCCAAAATGGCTGTATTTCAAATGCCTGAATCAAACCGCTGTATGTAAAGGGTGTATCTCACCCGGCCTGAACCACTGTAGGCCTGAATTAAATACTGGTGCACCAAATGGCGGTATTTCAAATCTCTAAATCTTACCCAAATGTATTAAGGGTGTATCTCACAATGACATATGCAGCAAAGGCTGCCAAAAAACCTTTCTTTGCCCAAACGGGTGTTTGTTTAACCACTTTAGCCCTATTTCACCTTAAAGGGTTTCTGTCACCCCACAAAACTAATTTTTTTTTTTTTGGATAGTTAGATTCCTTATAGGGCGATATAGGAGAATATAATAGTCTTACTTACTTTCATGCGGCCGATTCTTTATAAAACGAAGTTTTATAATATGTAAATGAGGGCTCTACCAGCAAGTAGGGCGTCTACTTGCTGGTAGCCGCAGCAGCAATCCGCCCCCTCGCCGTGTTGATTGACAGGGCCAGCCGTGATCTCCTCCTCCGGCCGGCCCTGTCAGTAATTCAAAAATCGCGCGCCTCTGGTCATTCGGCGCAGGCGCTCTGAGATGAGGAGGCTCGTCTCCTCAGCACTCCCTCAGTGCGCCTGCGCCGATGACGTCTTCTCTTTCGGTGATGTCATCGGCGCAGGCGCACTGAGGAGACGAGCCTCCTCATCTCAGAGCGCCTGCGCCGAATGACCAGAGGCGCGCGATTTTTGAATTACTGACAGGGCCGGCCGGAGGAGGAGATCACGGCTGGCCCTGTCAATCAACACGGCGAGGGGGCGGATTGCTGCTGCGGCTACCAGCAAGTAGACGCCCTACTTGCTGGTAGAGCCCTCATTTACATATTATAAAACTTCGTTTTATAAAGAATCGGCCGCATGAAAGTAAGTAAGACTATTATATTCTCCTATATCGCCCTATAAGGAATCTAACTATCCAAAAAAAAAATAATGAGTTTTGTGGGGTGACAGAAACCCTTTAAGGACTTGGCCATTTTTTGCAAATCTGACCAGTGTCACTTTAAGTGCTGATAACTTTAAAACGCTTTTACTTACCCAGGCCGTTCTGAGATTGTTTTTTCATCACATATTGTACTTCATGACACTGCTAAAATTGGGTCAAAAAAGTTAATTTTTTTGCATAAAAAAATACCAAATTTACCAAATATTTGGAAAAATTAGCAAATTTCAAAGTTTCAGTTTCTCTACTTCTGTAATACATAGTAATACCCCCAAAAATTGTGATGACTTTACATTCCCCATATGTCTACTTCATGTTTGTATCATTTTGGGAATGATATTTTATTTTTTGGGGATGTTACATAGCTTAGAAGTTTACACTGCGTGCAGAATTATTAGGCAAATGAGTATTTTGACCACATCATCCTCTTTATGCATGT
>NW_024400213.1:0-43294 GCF_905171765.1 Bufo bufo
CGCCAAACAGCTCTCCGCCTGGGGCCCAGCCGCCACTACATTTACCCAGTGTGCAGTTAGGGAGATATAGCGTCCCTGGCCGTGCTTACTGGTCCACGTATCTGTGGTTAGGTGGACCTTGCCACAGATGGCGTTGCGCAGCGCACACTTGATTTTATCGGACACTTGTTTGTGCAGGGAAGGCACGGCTCTCTTGGAGAAGTAGTGGCGGCTGGGAACAACATACTGTGGGACAGCAAGTGACATGAGCTGTTTGAAGCTGTGTGTGTCCACCAGCCTAAATGACAGCATTTCATAGGCCAGTAGTTTAGAAATGCTGGCATTCAGGGCCAGGGATCGAGGGTGGCTAGGTGGGAATTTACGCTTTCTCTCAAATGTTTGTGAGATGGAGAGCTGAACGCTGCCGTGTGACATGGTTGAGATGCTTGGTGACGCAGGTGGTGGTGTTGGTGGTACATCCCATGTTTGCTGGGCGGCAGGTGCCAACGTTCCTCCAGAGGCGGAGGAAGAGGCCGAGGCGGCGGCAGCAGCAGAAGAGGCCGAGGCGGCGGCAGCAGCAGAAGATGTGGAGGCGGCATCAGCATAAGAGGTAGCAGGGGGAGCCTGAGTGACTTCCTTGTTTTTAAGGTGTTTACTCCACTGCAGTTCATGCTTTGCATGCAGGTGCCTGGTCATGCAGGTTGTGCTAAGGTTCAGAACGTTAATGCCTCGCTTCAGGCTCTGATGGCACAGCGTGCAAACCACTCGGGTCTTGTCGTCAGCACATTGTTTAAAGAAGTGCCATGCCAGGGAACTTCTTGAAGCTGCCTTTGGGGTGCTCGGTCCCAGATGGCGGCGGTCATTATCAGGCGGAGTCTCTTGGCGGCGGGTGTTCTGATTTTGCCCACTGCTCGCTCTTTGTATTTTGCTATGCTGTTGGCTCAGTCTCACCACTGCCTCTTCCTCCGAACTGTGAAAGTCAGTGGCACGGCCTTCATTCCATGTGGGCTTTAGGACCTCATCGTCCCCTGCATCGTCTTCCACCCAGTCTTGATCCCTGACCTCCTGTTCAGTCTGCACACTGCAGAAAGACGCAGCAGTTGGCACCTGTGTTTCGTCATCATCAGAGACGTGCTGAGGTGGTATTCCCATGTCCTCATCATCAGGAAACATAAGTGGTTGTGCGTTAGTGCATTCTATCTCTTCCACCCCTGGGAAAGGGCTAGGTGGATGCCCTTGGGAAACCCTGGCAGCAGAGTCTTCAAACAGCATAAGAGACTGCTGCATAACTTGAGGCTCAGACAGTTTCCCTGATATGCATGGGGGTGATGTGACAGACTGATGGGCTTGGTTTTCATGCGCCATCTGTGCGCTTTCTGCAGAAGACTGGGTGGGAGATAATGTGAACGTGCTGGATGCACTGTCGGCCACCCAATTGACTAATGCCTGTACCTGCTCAGGCCTTACCATCCTTAGAACGGCATTGGGCCCCACCAAATATCCCTGTAAATTCTGGCGGCTACTGGGACCTGAGGTAGTTGGTACACTAGGACGTGTGGCTGTGGCAGAACGGCCACGTCCTCTCCCAGCACCAGAGGGTCCACTAACACCACCACGACCATGTCCACGTCCGCGTCCCTTATTAGATGTTTTCCTCATTGTTCCCGTTCACCACAATTTTGAGAATGGCAAATTTGGGAATAGTTTTTCAACCCAGAACAAAAAGTGTGCTTTTACGGTCACTACAAATAACTTGACCAGCTAAAACAGTACAGATTTGGTTGAATAGAAATGTGAGGCCTGTTTTTTTTTGCGCTGTGTGACAGGTATAGGTTTAATCACAGAATCAGACTTCTATCTGCACGCTAGCGTGTGTCTTAGGTTTTTCTGAATGACACTATCAGTACCTTCAATGTAAGATATCCTTTTTGGGATAGATTTCAAGTAGGCCTCAAATACCAGAAACTAGTTATTTTGAGAATGGCAAATTTGGGAATAGTTTTTCAACCCAGAAAAAAAAGTGTGCTTTTACGGTCACTATAAATAACTTGACCAGCTAAAACAGTACAGATTTGGTTGAATAGAGATGTGAGGCCTGTTTTTTTTTGCGCTGTGTGACAGGTATAGGTTTAATCACAAAATCAGACTTCTATCTGCACGCTAGCGTGTGTCTTAGGTTTTTCTGAATGACACTATCAGTACCTTCAATGTAAGATATCCTTTTTGGGATAGATTTCAAGTAGGCCTCAAATACCAGAAACTAGTTATTTTGAGAATGGCAAATTTGGGAATAGTTTTTCAACCCAGAAAAAAAAGTGTGCTTTTACGGTCACTACAAATAACTTGACCAGCTAAAACAGTACAGATTTGGTTGAATAGAGATGTGAGGCCTAATTTTTTTTGCGCTGTGTGACAGGTATAGGTTTAATCACAGAATCAGACTTTTATCTGCAAGCTAGCGTGTGTCTTAGGTTTTTCTGAATGACACTATCAGTACCTTCAATTTAAGATATCCTTTTTGGGATAGATTTCAAGTAGGCCTCAAATACCAGAAACTAGTTATTTTGAGAATGGCAAATTTGGGAATCGTTTTTCAACCCAGAAAAAAAAGTGTGCTTTTACGGTCACTACAAATAACTTGACCAGCTAAAACAGTACAGATTTGGTTGAATAGAGATGTGAGGCCTGTTTTTTTTTGCGCTTTGTGACAGTTATAGGTTTAATCATAGAATCAGACTTCTATCTGCACGCTAGCGTGTGTCTTAGGTTTTTCTGAATGACACTATCAGTACCTTCAATGTAAGATATCCTTTTTGGGATAGATTTCAAGTAGGCCTCAAATACCAGAAACTAGTTATTTTGAGAATGGCAAAATTGGGAATAGTTTTTCAACCCAGAACAAAAAGTGTGCTTTTACGGTCACTACAAATAACTTGACCAGCTAAAACAGTACAGATTTGGTTGAATAGAAATGTGAGGCCTGTTTTTTTTGCGCTGTGTGACAGGTATAGGTTTAATCACAGAATCAGACTTCTATCTGCACGCTAGCGTGTGTCTTAGGTTTTTCTGAATGACACTATCAGTACCTTCAATGTAAGATATCCTTTTTGGGATAGATTTCAAGTAGTCCTCAAATACCAGAAACTAGTTATTTTGAGAATGGCAAATTTGGGAATAGTTTTTCAACCCAGAAAAAAAAGTGTGCTTTTACGGTCACTATAAATAACTTGACCAGCTAAAACAGTACAGATTTGGTTGAATAGAGATGTGAGGCCTGGTTTTTTTTGCGCTGTGGGACAGGTATAGGTTTAATCACAAAATCAGGCTTCTATCTGCACGCTAGCGTGTGTCTTAGGTTTTTCTGAATGACACTATCAGTACCTTCAATGTAAGATATCCTTTTTGGGATAGATTTCAAGTAGGCCTCAAATACCAGAAACTAGTTATTTTGAGAATGGCAAATTTGGGAATAGTTTTTCAACCCAGAAAAAAAAGTGTGCTTTTACGGTCACTACAAATAACTTGACCAGCTAAAACAGTACAGATTTGGTTGAATAGAGATGTGAGGCCTAATTTTTTTTGCGCTGTGAGACAGGTATAGGTTTAATCACAGAATCAGACTTTTATCTGCACGCTAGCGTGTGTCTTAGGTTTTTCTGAATGACACTATCAGTACCTTCAATTTATGATATCCTTTTTGGGATAGATTTCAAGTAGGCCTCAAATACCAGAAACTAGTTATTTTGAGAATGGCAAATTTGGGAATCGTTTTTCAACCCAGAAAAAAAAGTGTGCTTTTACGGTCACTACAAATAACTTGACCAGTTTAAACAGTACAGATTTGGTTGAATAGAGATGTGAGGCCTGTTTTTTTTTGCGCTGTGTGACAGGTATAGGTTTAATCACAGAATCAGACTTCTATCTGCACGCTAGCGTGTGTCTTAGGTTTTTCTGAATGACACTATCAGTACCTTCAATGTAAGATATCCTTTTTGGGATAGATTTCAAGTAGGCCTCAAATACCAGAAACTAGTTATTTTGAGAATGGCAAATTTGGGAATAGTTTTTCAACCCAGAAAAAAAAGTGTGCTTTTACGGTCACTACAAATAACTTGACCAGCTAAAACAGTACAGATTTGGTTGAATAGAAATGTGAGGCCTGTTTTTTTTTGCGCTGTGTGACAGGTATAGGTTTAATCACAGAATCAGACTTCTATCTGCACGCTAGCGTGTGTCTTAGGTTTTTCTGAATGACACTATCAGTACCTTCAATGTAAGATATCCTTTTTGGGATAGATTTCAAGTAGGCCTCAAATACCAGAAACTAGTTATTTTGAGAATGGCAAATTTGGGAATAGTTTTTCAACCCAGAAAAAAAAGTGTGCTTTTACGGTCACTACAAATAACTTGACCAGCTAAAACAGTACAGATTTGCTTGAATAGAAATGTGAGGCCTGTTTTTTTTTGCGCTGTGTGACAGGTATAGGTTTAATCACAGAATCAGACTTCTATCTGCACGCTAGCGTGTGTCTTAGGTTTTTCTGAATGACACTATCAGTACCTTCAATGTAAGATATCCTTTTTGGGATAGATTTCAAGTAGGCCTCAAATACCAGAAACTAGTTATTTTGAGAATGGCAAATTTGGGAATAGTTTTTCAACCCAGAAAAAAAAGTGTGCTTTTACGGTCACTATAAATAACTTGACCAGCTAAAACAGTACAGATTTGGTTGAATAGAGATGTGAGGCCTGTTTTTTTTTGCGCTGTGTGACAGGTATAGGTTTAATCACAGAATCAGACTTCTATCTGCACGCTAGCGTGTGTCTTAGGTTTTTCTGAATGACACTATCAGTACCTTCAATGTAAGATATCCTTTTTGGGATAGATTTCAAGTAGGCCTCAAATATCAGAAACTAGTTATTTTGAGAATGGCAAATTTGGGAATAGTTTTTCAATCCAGAAAATAAAAAGTGCTTTTACGGTCACTACAAATAACTTGACCAGCTAAAACAGTACAGATTTGGTTGAATAGAGATGTGAGGCCTGTTTTTTTTTGCGCTGTGTGACAGGTATAGGTTTAATCACAGAATCAGACTTCTATCTGCACGCTAGCGTGTGTCTTAGGTTTTTCTGAATGACACTATCAGTACCTTCAATGTAAGATATCCTTTTTGGGATAGATTTCAAGTAGGCCTCAAATACCAGAAACTAGTTATTTTGAGAATGGCAAATTTGGGAATAGTTTTTCAACCCAGAACAAAAAGTGTGCTTTTACGGTCACTACAAATAACTTGACCAGCTAAAACAGTACAGATTTGGTTGAATAGAAATGTCAGGTCTATTTTTTAGGCGCTGGGTGACAGGCTCAATTTGCCCCTGATGTAGTATATGGCCAAAAAATAACCACACTGTTGATGGTTAAATGCACTTGGGTGACACAGGCTCAGCCTGCACCAGATGTAGTATATGGCCAAAAAATAATCAGACTGTTGATGGTTAAATGCACTTCGGTGACACAGGCTCAGCCTGCAGCTGATGTAGTATATGGCCAAAAAATAACCAGACTGTTGATGGTTAAATGCACTTCGGTGACACTGGCTCAGCCTGCAGCTGATGTAGGATATAGCACAAAATAACCACACTATTGATGGTTAAATACACTTGGTGATAGCTTGTGCTGGCGCACCACAAGTCACAAAATGGCCGCCGATCACCCCAGAAAAAAAGTGATCTAAAAACGCTCTGGGCAGCCTCAAAAAAGTGAGCAAGTCAATATTAGCACTTCAATGATCCACAGCTGCAGATCGATCACAGAATGAAGTCTTTTGGAGGAGTTAATCTGCCTAATCTCGCCCTAACGTCGCAGCTGCAACCTCTCCCTAAGCTTGAATCAGCACAGTGACGTGCAGCGCTACGTGACCATAGCTTATATAGAGGCTGGGTCACATGCTGCACTGGCCAATCACAGCCATGCCAATAGTAGGCAAGGCTGTGATGGCCTCTTGGGGCAAGTAGTATGACGCTTGTTGATTGGCTGCTTTGCAGCCTTTCAAAAAGCGCCAAGAAAGCGCCGAACACCGAACCCGAACCCGGACTTTTACGAAAATGTTCGGGTTCGGGTCCGTGTCACGGACACCCCAAAATTCGGTACGAACCTGAACTATACAGTTCGGGTTCGCTCATCCTTAGTAAAAAACAAAAAAACAAAAAAAAATCACAGGTAAGCAAAAAAGTTAATGTTCTGTTTCCAATGTTATATAAAGTTTATAAAAGTTGATGTTAATAAATTTATTGCGTTGCGGCCTGTTTTTTTTTTTTTTTTTACCTTCTAGGTGGACCAAGCAATCAACCAGCTGCAGCACTGATGTGCATTCTGACAGAAGCATTGCGCTGCTGTCAGATTACAGAAAGTCGGTGTATGCGGCGCTGAAAGACGAGATTTCTCCTCTGCAGTAAAAAAGATACTTTTGTCGAGGCTTATGAGTAGGGATGAGCGAACCCGAACTGTATAGTTCGGGTTCGTACCGAATTTTGGGGTGTCCGTGACACGGACCCGAACCCGAACATTTTCGTAAAAGTCCGCGTTCGGGTTCGGTGTTCGGCGCTTTCTTGGCGCTTTTTGAAAGGCTGCAAAGCAGCCAATCAACAAGCGTCATACTACTTGCCCCAAGAGGCCATCACAGCCATGCCTACTATTGGCATGGCTGTGATTGGCCAGTGCAGCATGTGACCCAGCCTCTATTTAAGCTGGAGTCACGTAGCGCCGCACGTCACTCTGCTATGATCAGTGTAGGGAGAGGTTGCAGCTGCGACGTTAGGGCGAGATTAGGCAGATTAACTCCTCCAAAAGACTTCATTCTGTGATCGATCTGCAGCTGTGGATCATTGAAGTGCTATTATTGACTTGCTCACTTTTTTGAGGCTGCCCAGAGCGTTTTTAGATCACTTTTTTCTGGGGTGATCGGCGGCCATTTTGTGACTTGTGGTGCGCCAGCACAAGCTATCACCAAGTGTATTTAACCATCAACAGTCTGGTTATTTTTTGGCCATATACTACATCAGCTGCATGCTGAGCCTGTGTCACCCAAGTGCATTTAACCATCAACAGTCTGATTATTTTTTGGCCATATACTACATCTGGTGCAGGCTGAGCCTGTGTCACCCAAGTGCATTTAACCATCAACAGTCTGATTATTTTTTGGACATATACTACATCTGGTGCAGGCTGAGCCTGTGTCACTCAAGTGCATTTAACCATCAACAGTGTGGTTATTTTTTGGCCATATATTACATCAGGGGCAAGTTGAGCCTGTCACCCAGAGCCAAAAAAATAGACCTGACATTTCTATTCAACCAAATCTGTACTGTTTTAGCTGGTCAAGTTATTTGTAGTGACCGTAAAAGCACACTTTTTTTTCTGGGTTGAAAAACTATTCCCAAATTTGCCATTCTCAAAATAACTAGTTTCTGGTATTTGAGGCCTACTTGAAATCTATCCCAAAAAGGATATCTTACATTGAAGGTGCTGATAGTGTCATTCAGAAAAACCTAAGACACACGCTAGCGTGCAGATAGAAGTCTGATTCTGAGATTAAACCTATACCTGTCACACAGCGCAAAAAAAAACAGGTCTCACATCTCTATTCAACCAAATCTGCACTGTTTTAGCTGGTCAAGTTATTTGTAGTGACCGTAAAAGCACACTTTTTGTTCTGGGTTGAAAAACCATTCCCAAATTTGCCATTCTCAAAATAACTAGTTTCTGGTATTTGAGGCCTACTTGAAATCTATCCCAAAAAGAATATCTTACATTGAAGGTACTGATAGTGTCATTCAGAAAAACCTAAGACACACGCTAGCGTGCTGATAGAAGTCTGATTCTGTGATTAAGCCTATACCTGTCACACAGCGCAAAAAAAAAACAGGCCTCACATCTCTATTTAACCAAATCTGTACTGTTTTAGCTGGTCAAGTTATTTGTAGTGACTGTAAAAGCACACTTTTTTTTCTGGGTTGAAAAACCATTCTCAAATTTGCCATTCTCAAAATAACTAGTTTCTGTTATTTGAGGCCTACTTGAAATCTATCCCAAAAAGAATATCTTACATTGAAGGTACTGATAGTGTCATTCAGAAAAACCTAAGACACACGCTAGCGTGCAGATAGAAGTCTGATTCTGAGATCAAACCTTAACCTGTCACACAGTGCAAAAAAAACTGGTCTCCCATTTCTATTCAAGCAAATCTGTACTGTTTTATCTGGTCAAGTTATTTGTAGCGATCGTAAAAGCACACTTTTTGTTCTGGGTTGAAATACCATTCCCAAATTTGCCTTTCTCAAAATAACTAGTTTCTGGTATTTGAGGCCTACTTGAAATCTATCCCAAAAAGAATATCTTACATTGAAGGTACTGATAGTGTCATTCAGAAAAACCTAAGACACACGCTAGCGTGCAGATAGAAGTCTGATTCTGAGATTAAACCTATACCTGTCACACAGCGCAAAAAAAAACAGGTCTCACATCTCTATTCAACCAAATCTGCACTGTTTTAGCTGGTCAAGTTATTTGTAGTGACCGTAAAAGCACACTTTTTGTTCTGGGTTGAAAAACTATTCCCAAATTTGCCATTCTCAAAATAACTAGTTTCTGGTATTTGAGGCCTACTTGAAATCTATCCCAAAAAGAATATCTTACATTGAAGGTACTGATAGTGTCATTCAGAAAAACCTAAGACACACGCTAGCGTGCTGATAGAAGTCTGATTCTGTGATTAAGCCTATACCTGTCACACAGCGCAAAAAAAAACAGGCCTCACATCTCTATTTAACCAAATCTGTACTGTTTTAGCTGGTCAAGTTATTTGTAGTGACTGTAAAAGCACACTTTTTTTTCTGGGTTGAAAAACCATTCCCAAATTTGCCATTCTCAAAATAACTAGTTTCTGGTATTTGAGGCCTACTTGAAATCTATCCCAAAAAGAATATCTTACATTGAAGGTACTGATAGTGTCATTCAGAAAAACCTAAGACACACGCTAGCGTGCTGATAGAAGTCTGATTCTGTGATTAAACCTATACCTGTCACACAGCGCAAAAAAAAACAGGCCTCACATCTCTATTTAACCAAATCTGTACTGTTTTAGCTGGTCAAGTTATTTGTAGTGACCGTAAAAGCACACTTTTTGTTCTGGGTTGAAAAACTATTCCCAAATTTGCCATTCTCAAAATTGTGGTGAACGGGAACAATGAGGAATACATCTAATAAGGGACGCGGACATGGACATGGTCGTGGTGGTGTTAGTATACCCTCTGGTGCTGGGAGAGGATGTGGCCGTTCTGCCACAGCCACACGTCCTAGTGAACCAACTACCTCAGGTCCCAGTAGCCAGCAGAATTTACAGCGATATTTGGTGGGGCCCAATGCCGTTCTAAGGATGGTAAGGCCTTAGCAGGTACAGGCATTAGTCAATTGGGTGGCCGTCAGTGGATCCAGCACGTTCACATTATCTTCCACCCAGTCTTCTGCAGAAAGCGCACAGATGGCGCATGAAAACCAAGCCCATCGGTCTGTCACATCACCCCCATGCATATCAGGGAAACTGTCTGAGCCTCAAGTTATGCAGCAGTCTCTTATGCTGTTTGAAGACTCTGCTGCCAGGGTTTCCCAAGGGCATCCACCTAGCCCTTCCCCAGGGGTGGAAGAGATAGAATGCACTAACGCACAACCACTTATTTTTCCTGATGATGAGGACATGGGAATACCACCTCAGCACGTCTCTGATAATGACGAAACACAGATGCCAACTGCTGCGTCTTTCTGCAGTGTGCAGACTGAACAGGAGGTCAGGGATCAAGACTGGGTGGAAGACGATGCAGGGGACGATGAGGTCCTAGACCCCACATGGAATGAAGGTCGTGCCACTGACTTTCACAGTTCGGAGGAAGAGGCAGTGGTGAGACCGAGCCAACAGCGTAGCAAAAGAGGGAGCAGTGGGCAAAATCAGAACACCCGCCGCCAAGAGACTCCGCCTGCTACTGACCGCCGCCATCTGGGACCGAGCACCCCAAAGGCAGCTTCAAGAAGTTCCCTGGCATGGCACTTCTTCAAACAATGTGCTGACGACAAGACCCGAGTGGTTTGCACGCTGTGCCATCAGAGCCTGAAGCGAGGCATTAACGTTCTGAACCTTAGCACAACCTGCATGACCAGGCACCTGCATGCAAAGCATGAACTGCAGTGGAGTAAACACCTTAAAAACAAGGAAGTCACTCAGGCTCTCCCTGCTGCCTCTTCTGCTGCTGCCGCCTCGGCCTCTTCTGCTGCTGCCGCCGCCTCGGCCTCTTCTGCTGCTGCTGCCGCCGCCTCGGCCTCTTCCTCTGCCTCTGAAGGAACGTTGGCACCTGCCGCCCAGCAAACATGGGATGTACCACCAACACCACCACCTGCGTCACCAAGCATCTCAACCATGACACACGGCAGCGTTCAGCTCTCCATCTCACAAACATTTGAGAGAAAGCGTAAATTCCCACATAGCCACCGTCGATCCCTGGCCCTGAATGCCAGCATTTCTAAACTACTGGCCTATGAAATGCTGTCATTTAGGCTGGTGGACACACACAGCTTCAAACAACTCATGTCGCTTGCTGTCCCACAGTATGTTGTTCCCAGCTGCCACTACTTCTCCTGCACAAACAAGTGTCCGATAAAATCAAGTGTGCACTGCGCAACGCCATCTGTGGCAAGGTCCACCTAACCACAGATACGTGGACCAGTAAGCACGGCCAGGGACGCTATATCTCCCTAACTGCACACTGGGTAAATGTAGTGGCGGCTGGGCCCCAGGCGGAGAGCTGTTTGGCGCACGTCCTTCCGCCGCCAAGGATCGCAGGGCAACATTCTTTGCCTCCTGTCTCCTCCTCCTCCTACTCAGCTTCCTCCTCCTCTTCTTCCACCTCCTTTTGTCACCACGCCACAGCTAACTGCACCACCACCTGATACGGAACGTGTTAGCAGGAGGCAACATTTCACTAACATGGTGGAACAGTACCTGTGCACAATCCTCCACGTACTGACTGATGGTTCGGCCCCATTCAACTTCTGGGTCTCCAAATTGTCCACGTGGCCAGAGCTAGCCTTTTATGCCTTGGAGGTGCTGGCCTGCCCGGCGGCCAGCGTTTTGTCTGAACGTGTATTCAGCACGGCAGGGGGCGTCATTACAGACAAACGCAGCCGCCTGTCTACAGCCAATGTGGACAGGCTGACGTTCATAAAAATGAACCAGGCATGGATCCCACAAGACCTGTCCATCTCTTGTGCAGATTAGATATTAACTACCTCCCCTTAACAATATATTATTCTACTCCAGGGCACTTCCTCATTCAATACTATTTTTATTTTCATTTTACCATTATATTGCGGTGCAACCCAAAGTTGAATGAACCTCTCCTCTGTCTGGGTGCCGGGGCCTAAATGTGTGACAGTGGCCTTTTCCAGTGGTGGGCGACGTGAAGCCTGATTCTCTGCTATGACATGAAGACAGATTCTGCGCTGACATAAGGCCAGATTCTCTGTTACGGGACCGCTCTCCTCTGTCTGGGTGCCGGGGCCTAAATGTGTGACAGTGGCCTGTTCCAGTGGTGGGTGACGTGAAGCCTGATTCTCTGCTATGACATGAAGACAGATTCTGCGCTGACATAAGGCCAGATTCTCTGTTACGGGACCGCTCTCCTCTGCCTGGGTTCCGTGGCCTAAATGTGTGACAGTGGCCTGTTCCAGTGGTGGGTGACGTGAAGCCTGATTCTCTGCTATGACATGAAGACAGATTCCGCGCTGACATAAGCCAGATTCTCTGTTACGGGACCTCTCTCCTCTGCCTGGGTGCCTGGGCCTAAATGTGTGACAGTGGCCTGTTCCAGTGGTGGGTGACGTGAAGCCTGATTCTCTGCTATGACATGAAGACAGATTCTGCGCTGACATAAGGCCAGATTCTCTGTTACGGGACCGCTCTCCTCTGTCTGGGTGCCGGGGCCTAAATGTGTGACAGTGGCCTGTTCCAGTGGTGGGTGACGTGAAGCCTGATTCTGTGCTATGACATGAAGACAGATTCTGCGCTGAAATAAGGCCAGATTCTCTGTTACGGGACCGCTCTCCTCTGTCTGGGTGCCGGGGCCTAAATGTGTGACAGTGGCCTGTTCCAGTGGTGGGTGACGTGAAGCCAGATTCTCTGCTATGACATGAAGACAGATTCTGCGCTGACATAAGGCCAGATTCTCTGTTACGGGACCTCTCTCCTCTGCCTGGGTGACTGGGCCTAAATGTGTGACAGTGGCCTGTTCCAGTGGTGGGTGACGTGAAGCCTGATTCTCTGCTATGACATGAATACAGATTCTGCGCTGACATAAGGCCAGATTCTCTGTTACGGGACCTCTCTCCTCTGCCTGGGTGCCTGGGCCTAAATGTGTGACAGTGGCCTGTTCCAGTGGTGGGTGACGTGAAGCCTGATTCTCTGCTATGACATGAAGACAGATTCTGCGCTGACATAAGGCCAGATTCTCTGTTACGGGACTGCTCTCCTCTCTCTGGGTGCCGGGGCCTAAATATGTGACAGTGGCCTGTTCCAGTGGTGGGTGACGTGAAGCCTGATTCTCTGCTATGACATGAAGACAGATTCTGCGCTGACATAAGGCCAGATTCTCTGTTACGGGACCTCTCTCCTCTGCCTGTGTGCCTTGGCCTAAATGTGTGACAGTGGCCTGTTCCAGTGGTGGGTGACGTGAAGCCTGATTCTCTGCTATGACATGAAGACAGATTCTGTGCTGACATAAGGCCAGATTCTCTGTTACGGGACCGCTCTCCTCTGTCTGGGTGCCGGGGCCTAAATGTGTGACAGTGGCCATATTCTCTGTTACGGGACCTCTCTCCTCTGCCTGGGTGCCTGGTGCCTAAATGTGTGACAGTGGCCTGTTCCAGTGGTGGGTGACGTGAAGCCTGAGTCTCTGCTATGACATGAAGACTGATTCTGCGCTGACATGAAGCCAGATTCTCTGCTATGGCATGAAGAGACTGATTCTCTGCTGACATGAAGCCAGATTCTTTGCTATGGCATGAAGAGACTGATTCTCTGCTGACGTGAAGCCAGATTCTCTGCTATGGGACCTCTGTCCAATTGATATTGGTTCATTTTAATTTTTTTAATTTTTATTTTAATTCATTTCCCTATCCACATTTGTTTGCAGAGGATTTACCTACATGTTGCTGCCTTTTGCAGCCCTCTAGCTCTTTCCTGGGCTTTTTTACAGCCTTTTTAGTGCCCAAAAGTTCGGGTCCCCATTGACTTCAATGGGGTTTGGGTTCGGGACGAAGTTCGGGTCGGGTTCGGATCCCGAACCTGAACATTTCCGGGAAGTTCGGCCGAACTTCTCGAACCCGAACATCCAGGTGTTCGCTTAACTCTACTTATGAGCTGAGGGGCGGTGTTCATATGCTTTGGCAAACATTTTTTATAAAAAATAAATAAATTCTGGCAATGATTTATTCATCCACATCGATTGATGTGAATGGAGAAATCGGGTTTGCCAGGGCATATGAGCTGAAGTGGGTTTGGATGTTGGGCGGAGCTTCTATGTCCTGGCAGACGCCTTTCCCCTATTTATTTTTTTTGCACATTTTTTGGCAGAGATTTTTTCATCCACATTGATCGATGCGAATGAAGAAATCTGTGGCGTTCATTTTTTCTTTTAGCCCAGAGGCTGAACGGAAAAAAAAATCTCATTACCCGTATGTTCAATATAAAAAAAAATCTTCTATGAACTCGCAATTCCCCTAACGGAATACCTTGGGGTGTCTTCTTTCCAAAATAGGGGTCACATGTGGGGTATTTATACTGCCCTTTTAGGGGCCTTAAAGAGTGAGAAGAAGTCTGAAATCCAAATGTCTAAAAATGCCCTCCTAAAAGGTACTCATTGGAATTTGGGCCCCTTTGCGCACCTAGGCTGCAAAAAAGTGTCACTCATGTGGTATCGGCGTACTCAGAAGAAGTAGGGCAATGTGTTTTGGGGTGTATTTTTATAAATACCCCACAATTGACCCCATTTTGGAAAGAAGACACCCCAAGGTATTCCTTGAGGGGCAAGGCGAGTTCATAGAAGATTTTCTTTTTTTTGGCACAAGTTAGCGGAAAATGATTTATTTTATTTTTTTTCTTACAAAGTCTCATATTCCACTAACTTGTGACAAAAAATAAAATTTTATATGAACTCGCCATGCCCCTCACGGAATACCTTGGGGTGTATTCTTTCCCAAATGGGGTCACTTGTGGGGTATTTATACTGCCCTGGCATTTTAGGGGCCCTAAAGCGTGAGAAGTAGTTTGGAATTCAAATGTGTAAAAAATGCCCTGTGAAATCCTAAAGGTACTCATTGGAATTTGGGCCCCTTTGCGCACCTTGGCTGCAAAAAAGTGTCACACATGTGGTATTTCCGTACTCAGAAGAAGTAGGGCAATGTGTTTTGGATTGTATTTTTAAATATACCCATGCTGGGTGAGAGAAATATCTCTGTAATTTGACAACTTTGTATAAATTTTTTTTTAAAAGTTGTCATTTACAGAGATATTTCTCACACACAGTATGGGTATATGTAAAAATACACCCCAAAACACATTGCCCTACTTCTTCTGAGTACGGCGATACCACATGTGTGACACTTTTTTGCAGCCTAGGTTCGCAAAGGGGCCCAAATTCCAATGAGTACCTTTAGGATTTCACAGGGCATTTTTTACACATTTGAATTCCAAAATACTTCTCACGCTTTAGGGCCCCTAAAATGCCAGGGCAATATAAATACCCCACAAGTGACCCCATTTTGGAAAGAAGACACCCCAAGGTATTCCGTGAGGGGCATGGTATTGCCATACTCGAAAGAAGTAGGGCAATGTGTTTTGGGGTGTATTTTTACATATACCCATGCTGGGTGTGAGAAGTATCTCTGTAAATGACAACTTTTTTCATTTTTTTATACAAAGTTGTCAATTTACAGAGATATTTCTCTCATCCAGCATGGGTATATGTAAAAATACACCCCAAAACACATTGCCCTACTTCTTCTGAGTATGGCAATACCACGTGTGACACTTTTTTGCAGCCAAGGTGCGCAAAGGGGTCCAAATGCCAATGAGTACATGTAGGATTTCACAGGGCATTTTTTACACATTTGAATTCCAAAATACTTCTCACGCTTTAGGGCCCCTAAAATACCAGGGCAATATAAATACCCCACAAGTGACCCCATTTTGGAAAGAAGACACCCCAAGGTATTCCGTGAGGGGCATGGTATTGCCATACTCAGAAGAAGTAGTGAAATGTGTTTTGGGGTGTATTTTTACATATACCCATGCTGGGTGTGAGAAGTATCTCTGTAAATGACAACTTTTTACATTTTTTTATACAAAGTTGTCAATTTACAGAGATATTTCTCTCATCCAGCATGGGTATATGTAAAAATACACCCCAAAACACATTGCCCTACTTCTTCTGAGTATGGAAATACCACATGTGTGACATTTTTTTGCAGCCAAGGTGCGCAAAGGGGTCCAAATTCCAATGAGTACATGTAGGATTTCACAGGGCATTTTTTACACATTTGAATGTGAATACCGTGAATACCTTGGGGTGTCTTCTTTCCAAAATGGGGTCACTTGCGGGGTATTTATACTGCCCTGGCATTTTAGGGGCCCTAAAGCGTGAGAAGTAGTTTGGAATTCAAATGTGTAATAAATGCCCTGTGAAATCCTAAAGGTACTCATTGGAATTTGGGCCCCTTTGCGCACCTAGGTTGCAAAAAAGTGTCAGACATGTGGTATCGCCGTACTCAGAAAAAGTAAGGCAATGTATTTTGGGGTGTATTTTTACATTTACCCATACTGTGTGTGAGAAATATCTCTGTAAATGACAACTTTTTACATTTTTTTATACAAAGTTGTCAAATTACAGAGATATTTCTCTGACCCAGCATGGGTATATGTAAAAATGCACCCCAAAACACATTGCCCTACTTCTTCTGAGTACAGCGATGCCACATGTGTGACACTTTTTTGCAGCCTAGGTGCGTAAAGGGGCCGAAAGTCCAACGAGTACCTTTAGGCTTTACAGGGTTGCTCACAATTTAGCCCCGCCCAAAATGCCAGAACAGTAAACACACCCCACAAATGACCCCATTTCGGAAAGTAGACACCCCAAGGAATTCACTGAGGGGCAAAGTGAGTCCGTGGGAGATTTTTTATTTTTTTTGCCAGAAGTTAGCAGAAATGGAAACGTTATATATATTTTATTTCCTCAGAAAGTGTCATTTTCCGCTAACTTGTGAAAAAAAATGAAATCATACATGAACTCACCGTGCCCCTCCGCGAATACTTTGGGGTGTCTTCTTTCTAAAATGGAGTCATTTGGGGGGTATTGATATACTATCCTGGCATTCTAGCACCTCAAGAAACATGACAGGTGCTCAGAAAGTCAGAGCTGCTTCAAAATGTGGAAATTCACATTTTTGTACCATAGTTTGTAAACACTATAACTTTTGCGCAAACCAATAAATATACACTTATTGGATTTTTTTTTATCAAATACATGTAGCACAATAAATTCTGACACAAACTTGTATAGAAATGTATTTATATTTGAACAATCTAACCAGAGAAAGTTAAAAATACACTTTTTCTGAGAAAATTGCGGTCTATTTTGATTAATATCAAAAAAACGAAAAATCTCAGCAGCAATCAAATACCACCAAAAGAAAGCTGTATTTGTGAGAAGAAAAGGAGGTAAAATTCATTTGGGTGCCAAGTTGCATGACCGAGCAATAAACCGTTAAAGTTGTGAAGTGCCGATTTGTAAAAAAGGGCCTGGTCACTGGGGGGTATAAACCTGTGGTCCTTAAGTGGTTAAGGGGATTGATATATCTGCTTCCACCAAATATTGATTGAGGCGTGCGATACACCTGCTTCCACAAAATACTGATTAAGAGGTTTGAAATACCCGCTTCCACCAAATACTGATTGAGGCCTGCAATATACCTGCTTCCACAAAATACTTAATAAAGGGTTTGATATACTTGGTTCCACAAAATACAGATTGAGGGGTTTGATATATCTGCTTCCACCAACTATTGATTAAGGAATTCTATATACCTGCTTCCACAAAATACTGATTGAGGGGTGCGATATACCTGCTTCCACAAAGTATTGATTAAGGGGTTTTTATATACCTACTTCCACAAAATACAGATTGAGTGCTACGATATACCTGCTTCCACCAAATATTGATTAAGAAGTTCTATATACCTGCCTCCACAAAATACTGATTAAGGGGTTTGATATACCTGTTCCACAAAATACAGATTAAGGGGATTTATATACCTGCTTCCACAAAATACTGATTGAGAAGTGCGATATACCTGCTTCCACAAAATACTGATTTAGGAGATTGACATACCTGCTTCCACAAAATACTGATTAAGGGGATTGATATACCTGCTTCCACCAAATATTGATTGAGGCCTGCGATACACCTGCTTCCACAAATAACTGATTAAGGGGATTTATATACCTGCTTCCACAAAAAACTGATTAAGGGGTTTGATATACCTGCTTCCACAAAATACTGATTGAGGGGTGCGATATACCTGCTTCCACCAAATATTGATTAAGGGGTTCTATATAACTGTTTCCACAAAATACTGATTGAGGGGTGCAATATACCTGCTTCCACAAAATACTGATTAAGGGGATTCATATACCTGCTTCCACAAAATATGGATTAAGGGGTTTGATATACCTTCTTCCACAAAATGCTAATTGAGGGGTGCGGTATACCTGCTTCCATCAAATATTGATTAAGGGGGTTCTATATACCTGCTTCCACAAAATACTGATTAAGGGGATTGATATACCTGCTTCCACCAAATATTGATTGAGGCCTGCGATACATCTGCTTCCACAAAATACTGATTAAGGGGATTGATATACCTGCTTCCACCAAATATTGATGTGTGCCTGATGTTCTGGGAGTCCAACTGGTTCTAATAAGGTTTTTTGTAATTAAATATGCTTGACTTGCAAACATCAAAAATGAAATTATTATTATTATTATTAATCACACAATGCTAACGTAAAATGATATCTATGTTTGGCTTGAGTTCTAGAAAATGGGTATTAATATTTTGTATCCGCCCAGTAAAGATTAGAGATCATTCTGATACAAGCTTGTGTCTGTATTGTTTATCTCTTCCGAGTACTCGTACTTTTATCTGATTTGGACCCCAGCAGGTCATAGAAGTAGGGGGTTTAGCCCTAACAATTCTTGGCGTCATCAACGTGGGGCTCGACCAGTGGACCCCTCCCAAAAACTCGGACCGATTAAGGAGAGGGACCAGGACGCACAGATGATCTAAAAACAGCATGGTTAAGGTAAGAAGCTTATTCTTACAAATCTATCTGTGTCTCCTTTGCCTTTCTGCCTGGGATCGGAAGTATAAAAGGTCTAATTAAGGTCGAGCCATATTTCAGAGGTAAGAACCCCAACCACATCATTCCTATGATCGCTGGGTATGGATTATATTGTTTTTTGGAACACCTTTAGGTTTGCACTTGGTATCGTGATATATGTCTTAGTAGTCCTCTGGATTTTGTATAGAATCACAATGAATGCAGCACAGGGCAATCAAGAGTCCTTGAACCCCATAAGGCGCTGCTAAAAGCAGGTAGGGGTTGGTATTCTGCTGTTCTATCTAGTGTACACTAGAGGAAGGAAGTCTAGTGGGGAAGCACCACGAGGAAGGGACAAGTAGGAAATGAAAAATACAGACGTCTGGAGATAATTAGTGCATTCAGTTAAGGGATTGGAAAGTAAAATGGGAAACTCCCATGCAATCCCTGAGGGCTACAAACTGGCAGTGGTTGAGGAAGTGGTTGAGGATATGGAAGGTAAACAAGATAGGGAAAAGACAAAGAAAGTGTTAGAAAAGGATGGGATGAAGTATGTAAATTTAAAACCTAGAACGTGGCAGAGGTTTAAGGAGTTAAATGGAGGGTTGATAAAGGATCATGAATGTGAGTAGATAGTGAACGCTTGGTGAAAAGTCGATGTAAAGTCCTGTCTGCGGGAAATGAACATGTGGAGTCACTGTGGGTAGAAATACATGGAGGAAAAAAATATGATAATATAATAATAGGAGTTTATTATAAGCCACCTAATATACCAGAGTCCACAGAAAATCTACTTCTAAGCGAAATAGACAAGCCGGCAGATCACAATGAGGTTGTCATTATGGGGGACTTCTACTACCCAGATATAGACTGTGAAACTGAAACCTGTATATCTCATAAAGGAAACAGCTACTTGGCAATACTAGAGGGACGGCCATACTGGACTTAGTATTAACCAATAGACCGGACAGAACAACAGATGTGCAGGTTGGGGGACACCTGGGAAATAATGACCATAAAGTAATAACCTTCCAATTGTCATTCAAAAGATAGTTTCTTTAGGGAAGAGCAAGAATCCCAAACTTCAAAATCTCAAAATTTTGCCAACTAAGACAGGCCATAGGCCTAAATAACTGGGACAAAGTCTAAAATTTCAGCCACAAAATGGGATAGTTTTAAAACCATCCTAAAATATAATTGTGAGCGGTACATACCTTATGGGAATAAAAGGTTAGGGAACAAGAAAAAAATAATGTGGATAAATAGAACTGTAAAGAAAGCAATAAATGACAAAAAGAAAGCATTTAAATCACTAAAACGGGAGGGGAGCGAGGAATCACTGAAAAACTATAAGGAAAAAATAGAATATGTAAAAGACAAATAAAATCAGCCAAACTAGAGATAGAGACATTCATTGCCAAAGAGAGTAAAACTAACACTAAAATGTTCTTAAATTATATAAATGGTAAAAAGTATAAATCTGAAGGTGTCGGCCCTTTACCAAGTAATGAGGGGGAGTTTCATACAGCGATTAAGAGAAAGCAAAGCTATTAAATCTTTTTTCTCCACTGTATTCACTGAGGAAAATAAACACATGAAATGCAGAATGTAAATTCCCCAATAAAAGTTCCCTGTTTGACCCAGGAAGAAGTACAGCGGCATCTTAAAAAGATTAAAATAGACAAATCGCCGGACCCAGATGCCATACACCCTCGTATCCTAAGAGAATTAAATAATTTCATAGCCAGACTCTTATTTCTGATATCTAGGACTCTATTCTGACAGGGAGTGTTCCACAGAAATGGTGCATCGCAAATGTAGTACCAATATTCAAAAAGGGTCCTAAAACAGAGCCTGGAAACTATAGGCTGGTAAGTTTATGATCTGTTGTGTGTAAACTGTTTGAAGGGTTTCTAAGAGATGCTATCTTGTGGTACCTCAATGAAAATAATCAAATAATGCCATATCAGCATGTCTTCATGAGGGATCTGTTATGTCAAACTAATTTAATCAGTTTCTATAAGGAGGTAAGTTCTAGACTTGACAGCGGTGAATCAATAGATGTCGTATATCTGGACTTCTCCAAAGCATTTGACACTGTACCACATAAAAGGTTAGTATATAAAATGAGAATGCTCGGACTGGGAGAAAATGTCTGTATGTGGGTAAGTAACTGGCTGAGTGATAGAAAACAGAGGGTGGTTATTAATGGTACACACTCAGATTGGGTCACTGTCACTAGTAGAGTACCTCAGGGGTCAGTATTATGCCCTATTCTCTTCAATATATTTATTAATGATCTTGTAGAAGGCTTGTACAGTAAAATATCACGTTTTGCAGATGACACTAAACTGTATAAAGTAATTAACACTGAAGAGGACAGTGTAGCCGGCCAGCTAAGACCTGTCCTAGGCTGCTAATATAGCTTGTGTGTTTATGCAGCTGGACCTGCCAATAACCTTAATACAGTTCCTATGTTTATGTGCTAAAGACAAAAGCAGAGTTATTTACAGTGACTTCATGTTTTGGATGTCATATAACTGTTATATTTTGGGTTCACAGAAGCAGAAAAAGATAATATACCTTTAAGATTCATTTTGTAATGTAAGATAAGCTCAGTGACACAGCAGAAACAACAGAAAGCATAGTGTTAATCTGTTGTTGCTGGGCAGAAGTTTAGACAAATCACAGCCAGCTTCTCACACAGCAAGAATTTTCACCAATCACAGCCAGCCTCACACACAACCTGTCTGGGAATTCCCCTAGCAGGAGCTGCTAGAATCATTATTCACCAGAGACAGGAGCTGAACACACACACAGATCCAGCCAGAGTTCAGTTTTATGGAAGCAAATAGGCCAAAATAGGTATTTGATACAGTTATGATGTGTTCCTATTGTTAAATAGTGTGATTAGAGCTGTATACTGAACTGGTTATATGTGTTTACTTGCAGTTCCACCAATTGAAAACTACAAATAGCATACAAATAGAAATCCATACAAATTGAATACAGATCAGAAGAACAATCGGTCAAATCTTAGATATACCTCTTAGAGAGATCATAAAGTGCTTAAATATCTTAAAGTGACAGTACAGATACTGAAGAGAGAAATATATCCACCATGTTATGCTGAATGACAAAATTGAACGGTTGAACCACCATCTTATGCATACCGCCATTTTGTGATATCTTTTCAACACGTGTTTTGTACATGGACTATCTGCTACGGAGGTGGCAGTGTTATATATGAAGAAAAGTTGAAGTTAATAAAGAAGTTATTTGAAGCATTTGGTGTGCTCTTTAAACGTCGCTATTTAACGGCGCTAGAAGAATTACAGAGTAATAGACAGTTTGGTTAGACTAAAAGTCAGAGATATCAAAATTCTTCTAATGCCACAGTGCAAAAGGCACTTCATAGTGCTGCACCTGCCACAGACAGTATACTGTATATATACTACAGAGTACAGTATACTGCTACAGATGGATCTGGATAGATTAGAAGCTTGGGCAGAGAAGAGCAGATGAGGTTTAACACTAACAAATGTAATGTTATGCACATGGGAAGGAATAATGCAAGTCACGCGTAGATACTAAATGGTAAAACACTCGGTAACACTGACATGAAAAAGGACCTAGGAATTTTAATAAACAGCAAACTAAGCTGTAAAAACCAGTGTCAGGCAGCTGCTGCCAAGGCTAATAAGATAAAGGGGCATCAAAAGGGGCATAGATGCCCGTGATGAAAATATAGTCCTACCACTTTACAAATCACTAGTCAGACCACACATGGAGGACTGTGTACAGTTCTGGGCTCCTGTGAACAAGGCAGACATAGCAGAGCTGGAGAGGGTTCAGAGGAGGGCAATTAAAGTAATAACTGGAATGGGGCAACTATAGTACCCTGAAAGATTATCAACATTAGGAATATTCACTTTAGAGAAAAGGCGACTGAGCGGAGATCTAATAACTATGTACAAATATATCAGGGGTCAGTACAGAGATCTATCCCATCATCTATTTATCCCCAGGACTGTGACTGTGACGAGGGGATATCCTCTGTATCTGGAGGAAAGAAGGTTTTTTACACAAACATAGAAGAGGATTCTTTACGGTAAGAGCAGTGAGACTATGGAACTCTCTGCCTGAGGAGGTGGTGATGGTGAGTACAATAAAAGAATTCAAGAGGGGCTTGGATGAATTTCTGGAGTGTAATAATATTACAGGCTTTAGCTACTAGAGATGGGTCATTGATCCAGGGAGTTGTTCTGATTGCCTGATTGGAGTTGGGAAGGAATTCTTTCCCCCTTAAGTGGGGAAAATTGGCTTCTACCTCACAGTTGTTTTTTTGCTTTCCTCTGGATCAACTTGCAGGATAACAAGCTGAACTGGATGGACAAATGTATTTTTTCGGCCTTTCATACTATGTTACTATGTAAAAGGTGAAACTAATATATGAGATAGACTCATTACATGCAAAGCGAGATATTCCAAGCCTTTATTTTTTATAATTTGGATGATTATGGCTTACAGCTTATAAAAAAAAACAAAGTCACAATCTCAGGTACCCTTTTCTCAGGGGGTATGTATTATTAGAGTGTGACACTAGAGTGTGACACTTTGAGTCTAGAATATTGAACCTTTTCACAATATTCAAATTTTAGGTTGCATTACTGAAATAAATGAACTTTTGAACGATATTCTAATTTTTCGAGTTTAACCTGTGTGTGTGTATATATATATATATATATATATATATATAAGGCTACTTTCACACTTGCGGCAGGACAGATCCGACAGGCTGTTCACCCTGTCGGATCCGTCCTTCCGCTATTTCGCCGTGCCGCCGCTCCGTCCCAATTGACTATAATGGGGACGGGGGCGGAGCTCCGGCGCAGCGCGGCAGTGCACGGCGTAAGGCCGCTGGACTAAAAGTCTTGCATGTCCGACTTTTTAGTCCGGCGGCCTCTCACCGCGAACTGCCGTACTGCGCCGGAGCTGCGCCCCGTCCCCATTATAGTCAATGAGGACAGAGCGGCGGTCCGGCAGCACATCAAAATAGCGGAAGGATGGATCGGACAGAGTGAACAGCCTGTCGGATCTGTCCTGCCGCAAGTGTGAAAGTACCCTAAATCATATTGCCTCAGAGAGTAGTTATGATGTTATTTACTCCGCAAACTGAATGTCACAAAATTTACAACTTATAAATTCAGTGGCAGTATTGATGTTTTTTCCCAACCCCCAAGAAAGTTATTAAAAATTAAAGGGGTTGTCTCACTTCAGCAAATGGTATTTATCATGTAGACAAAGCTATTACAAGCCACTTACTAATGTTTTGTTATTATTAGAGTTGAGCGAACACCTGGATGTTCGGGTTCGACGAGTTCGGCCGAACTTTCGAAAAATGTTCGGGTTCGGGATCCGAACTCGACCCGAACTTCATCCCGAACCCGAACCCCATAGAAGTCAATGGGGACCCGAACTTTTGGGCACTAAAAAGGCTGTAAAACACACCCGGAAAGGGCTAGAGGGCTGCAAAAGGCAGCAAAATGTAGTTAAATCCCCTGCAAACAAATGTAGATAGGGAAATGATGAGTTAACATAAAATAAATAAAAATTAAACAATATTAATTGGAGTGAGGTCCCATAGCACAGAATCAGGCTTCAAGTCACCCACCAATGGAGAAGGTCACTTACTATTATTTTGACCACAGCACCCAGACAAAGGAGAGAGGTCCCACAGCAGAGAACCAGGCATCATATCACCCACCACAGGAGTAGGCCACCATTTAGTTACTTTGACCCCTACACCCAGACGGAGGAGAGAGGTTACACAGCAGAGAATCAGGCATTTAGATCACCCACCACAGGAGTAGGCCCCCATTGAATCAGACCCTGGCAACCATGTCAGATGGCACAACCATCAGCTTTATATCAATCAGCACAGGAGAAGGCGACTTTGAAAGACTTTGACCCCTACACCCAGATGGAGGAGAGAGGTTTCACAGCAGAGAATCAGGCATCATATCAACCACCACAGGAGAAGCCACCATTTAGTTACTTTGACCCCTGCACCCAGGAAGAGGAGAGAGGCACCACAGCACATATTCTGGCATCATATCAGCCACCACAGGAGAAGCCACCATTGAGATACTTTGACCCCCGCACCCAGGAAGAGGAGAGAGGCACCACAGCACATATTCTGGCATCATATCAGCCACCACAGGAGAAGCCACCATTGAGTTACTTTGACCCCTGCACCCAGGAAGAGGAGAGAGGCCCCACAGCACATATTCTGGCATCATATCAGCCACCACAGGAGAAGCCACCATTTAGTTACTTTGACCCCTGCACCCAGGAAGAGGAGAGAGGCCCCACAGCACATATTCTGGCATCATACTAACCACCACAGGAGAAGCCACCATTGAGTTACTTTGACCCCTGCACCCAGGAAGAGGAGAGAGGCCCCACAGCACATATTCTGGCATCATATCAGCCACCACAGGAGAAGCCACCATTGAGTTACTTTGACCCCTGCACCCAGGAAGAGGAGAGAGGCCCCACAGCACATATTCTGGCATCATATCAGCCACCACAGGAGAAGCCACCATTTAGTTACTTTGACCCCTGCACCCAGGAAGAGGAGAGAGGCCCCACAGCACATATTCTGGCATCATACTAACCACCACAGGAGAAGCCACCATTGAGTTACTTTGACCCCTGCACCCAGGAAGAGGAGAGAGGCCCCACAGCACATATTCTGGCATCATATCAGCCACCACAGGAGAAGCCACCATTGAGTTACTTTGACCCCCGCACCCAGGAAGAGGAGAGAGGCACCACAGCACATATTCTGGCATCATACTAACCACCACAGGAGAAGCCACCATTGAGTTACTTTGACCCCTGCACCCAGGAAGAGGAGAGAGGCCCCACAGCACATATTCTGGCATCATATCAGCCACCACAGGAGAAGCCACCATTTAGTTACTTTGACCCCTTCACCCAAACAGAGGAGAGAGGTTCCACATCAGAGAATCAGGCATCATATCAACCACCACAGGAGTAGGCCACAATTTAATGGGACCCCGGCAACCATGTCAGATGGCACAACCATCAGCTTCATATCAATCAGCACAGGAGAAGGCGACTTTGAAAGACTTTGACCCCTACACCCAGACGGAGGAGAGAGGTTTCACAGCAGAGAATCAGGCATTTAGATCACCCACCACAGGAGTAGGCCCCCATTGAATCAGACCCTGGCAACCATGTCAGATGGCACAACCATCAGCTTTATATCAATCAGCACAGGAGAAGCCACCATTGAGTTACTTTGACCCCTGCACCCAGGAAGAGGAGAGAGGCCCCACAGCACATATTCTGGCATCATACTAACCACCACAGGAGAAGCCACCATTGAGTTACTTTGACCCCTGCACCCAGGAAGAGGAGAGAGGCCCCACAGCACATATTCTGGCATCATACTAACCACCACAGGAGAAGCCACCATTGAGTTACTTTGACCCCTGCACCCAGGAAGAGGAGAGAGGCACCACAGCACATATTCTGGCATCATATCAGCCACCACAGGAGAAGCCACCATTTAGTTACTTTGACCCCTGCACCCAGGAAGAGGAGAGAGGCACCACAGCACATATTCTGGCATCATATCAGCCACCACAGGAGAAGCCACCATTTAGTTACTTTGACCCCTGCACCCAGGAAGAGGAGAGAGGCACCACAGCACATATTCTGGCATCATATCAGCCACCACAGGAGAAGCCACGATTGAGTTACTTTGACCCCTGCACACAGGAAGAGGAGAGAGGCCCCACAGCACATATTCTGGCATCATATCAGCCACCACAGGAGAAGCCACCATTTAGTTACTTTGACCCCTTCACCCAAACAGAGGAGAGAGGTTCCACATCAGAGAATCAGGCATCATATCAACCACCACAGGAGTAGGCCACAATTTAGTTTATTTGACCCCTGCACCCAGGAAGAGGAGAGAGGCCCCACAGCACATATTCTGGCATCATATCACACACCACAGGAGAAGGCCTCTTTCAGTGATTTAGGCCTTTGGACCCAGACAGAGGAGAGAGGTCAGAGATTAGCTTCATATCCCCCAGCACAGCAGAAGACCGCTTTATTTGACTTAGGCCTCAGCACCCAGACAGAAGACAGAGGTAGCATGGCAGAGGTTATGGCTTCATGTCACCCGTTAGTTTAACCGGCCACTTTCATCTGGTTAGGCCCCGGCGCCCAGACAGAGAAGAGTTTCATTCAACTGTGGGTTTCATAAAATTTGTATGAAATAAAGAAGTGGCCCGTAGCACAACAAGACATGTTTTAGGCAGTTAATAAGGACTACTCTGCACAAGGGAGGGACAGGTCCTGTGGGATCCATGCCTGGTTCATCTTTATGAAGGTCAGCTTGTCCACGTTGGCTGTGGACAGGCGGCTGCGCTTGTCAGTAATGACGCCCCCTGCCGTGCTGAATACCCGTTCAGATAAAACGCTGGCCGCCGGGCAGGAAAGCACCTCCAAGGCATAACATGCTAACTCTGGCCACGTGGACAATTTCGAAACCCAGTAGTTGAATGGGGCCGAACCATCCGTCAGGATGTGGAGGGGTGTGCAGACATACTGTTCAACCATGTTAGTGAAATGCTGCCTCCTGCTAACACGTTCCGTATCAGGTGTCGGTGCAGATAGCTGTGGCGTGGAGACAAAACTTTTCCACATTTCTGCCATGCTAACCCTGCCCTCAGATGAGCTGGCCGTGACACAGCTGCGTTGGCGACCTCTTGCCACTCCTCTGCCTTCACCTTCCACCTGTTCCCCTGTGACATGTGGGAATGCTCTCAAGAGCGCCTCTATCAGCGTGCGCTTGTACTCGCGCATCTTACGGTCGCGCTCCAGTTCAGGAATTAAAGTGGGCACATTGTCTTTATACCGGGGATCCAGCAGGGTGGCCACCCAGTAGTCTGCACACGTTAAAACGTGGGCAACTCTGCTGTCGTTGCGCAGGCATTGGAGCATATATTCGCTCATGTGGGCCAGGCTACCCATGGGTAAGGACAAGCTGTCCTCTGTGGGAGGCGTATCGTCATCGTCCACCGTATCCCCCCAGCCACGCACCAGTGATGGGCCTGGGCTGCCACCCCGCTGTGAACTTGCGTCATCCTCGTCCCCCTCCACCTCCTCCTCCTCATCCTCCTCGTCCTCCAGTACAGTGCCTTGGCTGGCGACTTGTGAACCTGTCCTCTGCTGCTTAAACAAACCTCCCTCTGAGCCACTTCGAACAGACTGGCCCGAAAGTGTTAGAAACGAGCCCTCATCCTCCTCCTCCTCCTCCACCTGGGCCACCTCGTCTAACATCATTGCCCTAAGTATTTTCTCAAGGAGACATAGAAGTGGTATTGTAACGCTGATAACAGTGTCATCGCCACTGGCCATGTTGGTGGAGTACTCGAAACAGCGCAGCAGGGCACACAGGTCTCGCATGGAGGCCCAATCATTGGTGGTGAAGTGGTGCTGTTCGGCAGTACGACTGACGCGAGCGTGCTGCAGCTGAAACTCCACTATGGCCTGCTGCTGCTCGCACAGTCTCTCCAGCATGTGCAAGGTGGAGTTCCACCGGGTGGGCACGTCGCATATGAGGCGGTGAGCGGGAAGGCCGAAGTTCCGCTGTAGCGCAGACAGGCGAGCAGCGGCAGGATGTGAACGGCGGAAGCGCGCACAGACGGCCCGCACTTTATGCAGCAGCTCTGACATGTTGGGGTAGTGGTGAATGAACCTCTGCACCACCAAGTTCAGCACATGCGCCAGGCAAGGGATGTGCGTCAAACAGGCTAGTCCCAGAGCTGCCACGAGATTTCGCCCATTATCGCATACCACCAGGCCTGGCTTGAGGCCCACCGGCAGAAACCACTCGTCGGTCTGTTGTTCAATACCCCGCCACAACTCCTGTGCGGTGTGGGGCCTGTCCCCCAAACATATGAGTTTCAGAATGGCCTGCTGACGTTTACCCCGGGCTGTGCTGAAGTTGGTGGTGAAGGTGTGTGGCTGACCGGATGAGCTGGTGGAAGCAGTGGAGGAGGAAGCCGAGTAGGAGGAGGAGGCTACAGGAGGCAGAGAATGATGCCCTGCGATCCTAGGGGGCGGAAGGACGTGCGCCAAGGAACTGTCCGCCGGGGGCCCAGCCGCCACTACATTCATCCAGTGTGCAGTTAGTGAGATATAGCGTCCCTGGCCGTGCTTACTGGTCCACGTATCTGTGGTTAGGTGGACCTTGCCACAAATGGCGTTGCGCAGTGCACACTTGATTTTATCGGACACTTGCATGTGCAGGGAAGGCACGGCTGTCTTGGAGAAGTAGTGGCGGCTGGGAACCACATACTGCGGGACAGCCATGGCCATCAGCTTTTTGAAGCTGTCTGTGTCCACCAGCCGGAATGACAGCATTTCAAAGGCCAGCAGTTTAGAAATGCTGGCGTTCAGGCCAAGGGCTCGAGGGTGACTCGGGGGGAATTTGCGCTTCCTCTCTAAGGTTTGAGATATTGAGAGCTGAACGCTGCTGTGTGATATAGTGGAGACGCTAGTTGACGGTGGCGGTGGTGGTGGTGTCGGTGGCACATCCTCTGTTTGCTGCTCGGCAGGTGGCAACATTCCTCTCGAGGCGGAAGCCGAGGCAGCAGCGGTAGAGGGAGCAGGGGGAGCCTCAGCGAGTGCCTGGTTTTTAAGGTGTGTACCCCACTGCAGTTCATGCTTTGCATGTAGATGCCTGGTCATGCAGGTTGTGCTGAGGTTCAGAACGTTAATGCCTCGCCTCAGGCTCTGATGGCAGAGCGTGCAAGTCACTCGGGTCTTGTCGGTAGGACATTGTTTAAAGAAGTGCCATGCCAGGGAACTCTTTGAAGCTGCCTTTGTGGGGCTGGGTCCCTGTTGGCGATGTCCAGTAGCAGGCGAACTCTGGGGGCGGCGGCTCGTCTGCTTTGGCCCCCTGCTCCCTCTTTGGCTTCGCTGTTGTCTCGGTCTCACCACTACCTCTTCCTCTGAACTGTGAAAGTCATCGCCACGACCTTCAGTCCATGTGGGGTCTAAGACCTCATCGTCCTCTGCATCGTCTTCCACCCAGTCTCCCTCGCTGACCTCCTCCTTTTCAGTCTGCACACTGCAAAAAGACGCGGCAGTGGGCACCTGTGTTTCGTCATCATCAGAGAGTCGGTGACTCTGCTGTGGTGGTATTCCCATGTGCTCTTCATCTGGAGACATAAGTGGTTGTGCGTCAGTGCATGGTATGTCTTCCTCCACTGGGGAAGGGCTAGGTGGACGCCCCTGGGAAACCCTGGAAGCAGAGTCTTCAAACAGAAGAAGAGACTGCTGCATAACTTGTGGCTCAGACCGTTTCCCTGATATGCTTGGGGGTGATGTGACAGACTGATGGGCTTGGTTTTCAGGTGCCACCTGTGCGCTTTCCGCAGAAGACTGGGTGGAAGACCATGTGGTGAACGTGCTGGAAGCACTGTCGGCCACCCAATCGATTAATGCCTGTACCTGCTCAGGCCTTACCATCCTAAGAGCGGCATTGTGCCCCACGAGATATTGCGGTACATTCTGCCGGCTAGTTGAGGGAGTTCGTTCCCTACTGTGTGCGCCTGGGGCCGAACGGCCACGTCCTCTACCAGCAACAGAGGCTCCACGGACACCACCACGACCGCGTCCTCGTCCCTTAATAGTATTTTTCTTCATTGTTGCGATTCAACTCGCACCACAATGAAATATATTATTTTTTATAAGCAAAATCCCCTCACTGGAATACTTTCAGTCTTTTGACTGTATGGATTACAGATGGAATGACTGTTATATGTGAGTACCGCTTTCTTTGACAGATTCTAGTATGGGTACATATATGTTTTCCCAACCCCAGCACATTAGTTTGATAATTCCAGATGTATGAAACGCAGGCCTAACTGTATCTAGTATATTGAACGCCAGATAAACTAACTTGGCCTTTTTTAAATAAAAAAAAAATTCCCTCACTGGAATACTTTCAGTCTTTTGACTGTATGGATTACAGATGGAATGACTGTTATATGTGAGTACCGCTTTCTTTGACAGATTCTAGTATGGGTACATATATGTTTTCCCAACCCCAGCACATTAGTTTGCTAATTCCAGATGTATGAAACGCAGGCCTAACTGTATCTAGTATATTGAAAGCCAGATAAACTAACTTGGCCTTTTTTAAATAAAAAAAATTCCCTCACTGGAATACTTTCAGTCTTTTGACTGTATGGATTACAGATGGAATGACTGTTATATGTGAGTACCGCTTTCTTTGACAGATTCTAGTATGGGTACATATATGTTTTCCCAACCCCAGCACATTAGTTTGCTAATTCCAGATGTATGAAACGCAGGCCTAACTGTATCTAGTATATTGAACGCCAGATAAACTAACTTGGCCTTTTTTAAATAAAAAAAAAATTCCCTCACTGGAATACTTTCAGTCTTTTGACTGTATGGATTACAGATGGAATGACTGTTATATGTGAGTACCGCTTTCTTTGACAGATTCTAGTATGGGTACATATATGTTTTCCCAACCCCAGCACATTAGTTTGCTAATTCCAGATGTATGAAACGCAGGCCTAACTGTATCTAGTATATTGAACGCCAGATAAACTAACTTGGCCTTTTTTAAATAAAAAAAATTCCCTCACTGGAATACTTTCAGTCTTTTGACTGTATGGATTACAGATGGAATGACTGTTATATGTGAGTACCGCTTTCTTTGACAGATTCTAGTATGGGTACATATATGTTTTCCCAACCCCAGCACATTAGTTTGCTAATTCCAGATGTATGAAATGCAGGCCTAACTGTATCTAGTATATTGAACGCCAGATAAACTAACTTGGCCTTTTTTAAATAAAAAAAAAATTCCCTCACTGGAATACTTTCAGTCTTTTGACTGTATGGATTACAGATGGAATGACTGTTATATGTGAGTACCGCTTTCTTTGACAGATTCTAGTATGGGTACATATATGTTTTCCCAACCCCAGCAAATTAGTTTGGTAATTCCAGATGTATGAAACGCAGGCCTAACTGTATCTAGTATATTGAACGCCAGATAAACTAACTTGGCCTTTTTTAAATAAAAAAAATTCCCTCACTGGAATACTTTCAGTCTTTTGACTGTATGGATTACAGATGGAATGACTGTTATATGTGAGTACCGCTTTCTTTGACAGATTCTAGTATGGGTACATATATGTTTTCCCAACCCCAGCAAATTAGTTTGCTAATTCCAGATGTATGAAACGCAGGCCTAACTGTATCTAGTATATTGAACGCCAGATAAACTAACTTGGCCTTTTTTAAATAAAAAAAATTCCCTCACTGGAATACTTTCAGTCTTTTGACTGTATGGATTACAGATGGAATGACTGTTATATGTGAGTACCGCTTTCTTTGACAGATTCTAGTATGGGTACATATATGTTTTCCCAACCCCAGCAAATTAGTTTGCTAATTCCAGATGTATGAAACGCAGGCCTAACTGTATCTAGTATATTGAACGCCAGATAAACTAACTTGGCCTTTTTTAAATAAAAAAAAAATTCCCTCACTGGAATACTTTCAGTCTTTTGACTGTATGGATTACAGATGGAATGACTGTTATATGTGAGTACCGCTTTCTTTGACAGATTCTAGTATGGGTACATATATGTTTTCCCAACCCCAGCAAATTAGTTTGCTAATTCCAGATGTATGAAACGCAGGCCTAACTGTATCTAGTATATTGAACGCCAGATAAACTAACTTGGCCTTTTTTAAATAAAAAAAATTCCCTCACTGGAATACTTTCAGTCTTTTGACTGTATGGATTACAGATGGAATGACTGTTATATGTGAGTACTGCTTTCTTTGACAGATTCTAGTATGGGTACATATATGTTTTCCCAACCCCAGCACATTAGTTTGCTAATTCCAGATGTATGAAACGCAGGCCTAACTGTATCTAGTATATTGAACGCCAGATAAACTAACGTGGCCTTTTTTAAATAAAAAAAATTCCCTCACTGGAATACTTTCAGTCTTTTGACTGTATGGATTACAGATGGAATGACTGTTATATGTGAGTACCGCTTTCTTTGACAGATTCTAGTATGGGTACATATATGTTTTCCCAACCCCAGCACATTAGTTTGCTAATTCCAGATGTATGAAACGCAGGCCTAACTGTATCTAGTATATTGAACGCCAGATAAACTAACTTGGCCTTTTTTAAATAAAAAAAATTCCCTCACTGGAATACTTTCAGTCTTTTGACTGTATGGATTACAGATGGAATGACTGTTATATGTGAGTACCGCTTTCTTTGACAGATTCTAGTATGGGTACATATATGTTTTCCCAACGCCAGCAAATTAGTTTGCTAATTCCAGATGCATGAAACGCAGGCCTAACTGTATCTAGTATATTGAACGCCAGATAAACTAACTTGGCCTTTTTTAAATAAAAAAAATTCCCTCACTGGAATACTTTCAGTCTTTTGACTGTATGGATTACAGATGGAATGACTGTTATATGTGAGTACCGCTTTCTTTGACAGATTCTAGTATGGGTACATATATGTTTTCCCAACCCCAGCACATTAGTTTGCTAATTCCAGATGTATGAAACGCAGGCCTAACTGTATCTAGTATATTGAACACCAGATAAACTAACTTGGCCTTTTTTAAATAAAAAAAATCCCCTCACTGGAATACTTTCAGTCTTTTGACTGTATGGATTACAGATGGAATGACTGTTATATGTGAGTACCGCTTTCTTTGACAGATTCTAGTATGGGTACATATATGTTTTCCCAACCCCAGCACATTAGTTTGCTAATTCCAGATGTATGAAACGCAGGCCTAACTGTATCTAGTATATTGAACGCCAGATAAACTAACTTGGCCTTTTTTAAATAAAAAAAAAATTCCCTCACTGGAATACTTTATGGCTTTTCACTGTATGGATTACAGGTGGACTGGTATTAGTAGGGGTGACACAAGCACACCCAAGTCCCTGATGTAGGATTTCTATGGCACAGACCACTATTACAAGTGATTAATGGACGTTGGGAGAGATTGTGCTGCAGCACTAGTCCCAAGATGGCCGCCGCCTATCAGCCCAGTAACATGTGCCACAAAATGGTCTGCACAACCTTTAAAAAAAATAGCCTTGGACTGTGCTGCTAAATCGCTATTGGTCTGAATCCCAGGTGTAGATGTCTGACTTGTTTGGAGCTTTGGAATGCACACTGTGGCAGCTTCTGCTGCAGCACTACAAGTCGCAAAATGGCGGCCGGCGGTCAGCCCGGGTACATGTGGATGGAAAAATCACTCTGGCCACTCTAAAAATAGCCAATCACTATCAAAAAAGCAGCTCAGCTGCAGTTGTTCAGATGAATCACAGGTGGAGGAGAGAAATTTGCTTCCAGTTATTCAATTATCCCTGCCTATTCTCGCCCTAGCATCAGCTGCGTCTAACCCTGTTCTATTCACATCGGGAGTGAGCACGTCCCGACGTGCGCACAAGCTTATAAGAGGCTGAGTCACATGCTGCACTTGGCCAATCACAGCCTTGCCAATAGTAGGCATGGCTGCGATGGCATCTTAGGGCAAGTAGTATGATGCATGTTGAATGGCTGCTTTGCAGCCTTTCAAAATGCGCCAAAATACATGCCGAACGACGAACCCGAACCCGAACTTTTACGAAAAAGTTCGGGTTCGGGTCCGTGTCACGAACACCCCAAAATTCGGTACGGACCCGAACTATGCTCGAACTGTTCGCTCAACACTAGTTATTATCCATATTACTTCCTTTGTTGGCTGGATTCATTTTTCCATCACATTATACACTGCTCAAAGTATAGGAAAAAGCGTCGGCCTCTCTGGTAGATAGGACGGTGGGAGCGCACATAGCCTGGTGGTTTTTCCTATAGTGTGCAAGCACGGCCACCACTGATGGATTGCAGGGTGGTTGTAACTAGAGATGAACTAAGTTTTTAAATATTTGTTTTGGCAGCTTTGCAGAATTTTGACAAGAAATTAAATTTGTTGCAGATTACTTTGTCACAAATCACTTCCATAATTAGTGATGAGCGGCAGGTGCCATATTCGATTTCGACGAAATTCGCGAATATTCGATAGAATATTCGTTTCATATTAGGCGAAATCGAATATTCGTCATTATTCTAGTTATCTCGATTATTATGCGATTTAAATAATCACGTATTGCGATTTTAACTTAAGGCTACTTTCCTATTGGTTTGATATCTAGAATTAGCGAAGATGACGAATATGACGAATGTATTCGTCATATTCCTCAAAACGAAGATAACGAAGTATTCTACATCTTCGTTATAGCTCCATATTCGTCAACTTCGCTAATTCTAGCAATCAAATAGGAAAGTTGACTATAGAGACAGCTGTGTTTAATTCGCTATGCGATTATTTTACTTTTCTTTTTTTTTTATAAATAGAATCATTATAATAAATTATTATAATGATTCTATTTATAAAAAAAAAAAAGCAAAGTAAAATAATCGCATAGCGAATTAAACACAGCTGTCTCTATAGTCAACTTTCCTATTTGATTGCTAGAATTAGCGAAGTTGACGAATATGGAGCTATAACGAAGATGTAGAATACTTCGTTATCTTCGTTTTGAGGAATATGACGAATACATTCGTCATATTCGCTAATTCTACCAAGCCAACCACTGGTTCAGAAAAAATCAAAGCACATTCTATATTGTAAGTTTTTCATGAGAATAAGTCTTGTGTGAAAAAAAGAAGGCATACAGATGCAATGCGTTTTTTACTGATATTTTCTAGGAGATGTACAGTAGATTGTTATTCTTCAATTTTTTTCCATGGGCGTGAAAAACGCATGCAATCTGAATAACATCTGGAAGAAAAAAATCGCAAACACTGGATGTAATCGCAGACACAACTGATTGAACATGCGTGCAAATCCATCAGTTTTTTCCTGAACAGATCCTGACACAATCTGTATCGCTCATGTAGAAGAAGACTTAGGCCCCTTTCACACGGGCGTTGCGGGAAAATGTGCGGGTGCGTTGCGGGAACACCCGCGATTTTTCCGCGCGAGTGCAAAACATTGTAATGCGTTTTGCACTCGCGTGAGAAAAATTGCGCGTGTTTGGTACCCAAACCCGAACTTCTTCACAGAAGTTCGGGCTTGGGATCGGTGTTCTGTAAATAGTATTATTTTCCCTTATAACATGGTTATAAGGGAAAATAATAGCATTCTGAATACAGAATGCTAAGTAAAACAGGGCTGGAGGGGGTTAAAAAAAATAAAAAATCATTTAACTCACCTTAATCCACTTGCTCGCGATGCCGGGCATCTCCGTCTGACTCTTTTACTGTATAGGACCTGTGGAGAGCGTTAACTATAGTTTAAGGACCTGGGATGACGTCACTATGGTCATCACATGGTACGTCACATGATCTTTTACCATGGTGAATCACCATGGTAAAAGATCATGTGACGTACCATGTGATGACCAGAGTGACGTCATCCCAGGTCCTTAAACTATAGTTCCCTTACGTCCTAACCAGTGGCACAAATGGGGTATTCTGCCCCTGTGGACTGGTTAGGACAGGTGGAAGTTTAATGAACAAATAAAAAAACACCAGCATGCACACGCCCTCCCTGCCCCCAATAAAGAGGGGTGTGACCCTCCAAAGGATGTGTTTTTTTCTGTCCTGCGGACAGGACGGGACGGGTGGTGCACTCCTCCATCCCTCGGTGGAGAGAGTGTTGTTTTTTTTTTTTTTTTCCCCCCTTTTTATTCTATTTTTGAATCCAATAAGGGTTTACATGTTCCCTTGGGAACTGCTCCGCTCCTCCGATGCGGCGGAGGGGGTCCTCCGGTTTTGCCGCTGGTTGCCTCCCTTGCAGAGAGCCTTGCTACTGTGGGGCTTACCTCCTTTTCCGTGCTGGAGTGCTGGAGCGGCGGTGGCTGCGTCCCACATGTCCTGCTGGGCGCCGCCATCCTGCGGAAGTGACGTCAGGTGACGTCACTTCCGGATTTTCGCTCCGGCCGATCGGGCATCGGCCGGAGGTGTATTTTCATATTATAGGGCCGTGGGAGGCCTTTTAATGTTTTCAGGGCCTTCTCTAGGTCCACAATATAAAGTTATTTCTTTTTGTTCGTCTTTTAGTTCAAAGATATAAACTCAGAGGCTTACCCCGCCCCCTTGTGGGCGGGGCTTTCTCTTTTGGCGCCATCAACCCTATTTAAACTGGATGAAGCTCCAGGTTCAGTCTCCTGGAGCGCAGCTTGCTGTCAACCTAGAGTGTGGTTTGGTGCTAGAGTGTGGTTACCTCTGTACTGAAAATTCTTCTTTGTGCTGTTTATATTGAGCTTGCTAGGATCTTCTGGGTAAAGATCCTAAAGCTTGCGATTAAGCCTTGTCTTCTTGAATTTTGCTAAATTCATGTCTCTTTTTAATTTTCAGCCATGTCGTCTACCGGTGACGGTGAGCGAGAGCCCGGCAGGAAGTCCGCGGGCAAGAGGCGCCACCTGCAGTGCCATGACTGTCAGATTGTCCTGGAGGACTCTTATGATTTCTCCCGGTGCCCATCCTGCAGGGCCAAGACCCTCCCCCCGCTGGAGCCATCTGTCCACGACGTGGTCGACTGGGTGAAGGGGTACATGGAGTCCAACATGTCCCAGGTCAACGCCTCCATACAAGAATTGAAGAGTGCCCTGGTCTCCAAGCGTCATCGTCCCTCCTCCCCCCATCGTGCTATGGAGGTCTCAGGGGCTCAGGAGGCGAGAGAGGGTTCAGCCTCTTCCTCCTCGGATGAGGAGGATGGTTTCGCATATTTTTTCCCGCTGGAGAAGGCCCAGCGACTACTAAAATCCGTCCGGTCAGGGGACCAGGACGTTGATCCGGGGGAAGCCTCATCCTCTGCCTCTAGGGGGCCTAGGGCCTTTAAAGCGGATGATTCTCTCCTATCTCTGATGAAAACAGAGTGGAGAAAGCCAGAGAAAGGTCCAGTGTTGACCAAAAGGTTCAAGGCGGTGTTCCCGGTTAAAGAGGATCAGGTATCGTCCTGGGGGCCTGTCCCTAAAGTGGACATGGCTATAGCAAAGTTATCCAGAAGGACCCTGATCCCTTCAGACGACGGGTCAAGTTTGCTGGACCCTATGGACCGGAAGGCGGACTGCGCCCTTAGGCGCACTTACTCCTCGGCCTCCGCTTCCGCCTCTGTCGCAATTTCCTCGTCCGAAGTGGCGAATTTTCTAAGATCTAGATTTTCGCAAATCCAGTCTGACCTGGACCAAGGGGTCTCTAGGGACGACATTCTGGCCTCATGCAAGACGGCCAGCCTAGCCATTGACTTCTTGTGTGACGCAGCTCCACAACAACTGAAGTTGGCATCCAAGACCATGGCTCTTTCAACCGCGGGCAGGCGTCCGCTTTGGCTGAAACCTTGGAAGGCCGATACGGCCTCAAAACATAACCTCTGTGCCATGGCATATGAACCCGGCAAACTCTTTGGTGCAGAGCTTGACCACATAATGGAGGGGCTGTCGGACAAGAAGGGCAAGTCCCTTCCCCAGCAGTCCTTTCGTGGTCGGGGCAGGGGGTATAGTTCCAGAGCGGAACCGCAACCCAGACCCCAGAGGAATTGGGGTTCCCGTAGAGGAGGAAGATCCTCTCGGGGTTCTAGACCCCCCAAGAAGTCCTCGGCGCTCTGATTGCGGGCCTCCTCGAGGCTCTTGGTATTTAGCCGGCCTGACTGGAGATCTCGGGCTCCCTTCTCCCCACATTCCCGTAGGCGGCCGCCTACAGCACTTTCTACCTTGTTGGCAGGATCATATCCAGGACAGTTGGGTCCTGCGTGTAATTTCGCATGGCTACCTTGTAGACTTGAGCAGTTTGCCTCTGGACAAGTTTGTTCAGACAAGGCTTCTTCCCAGCAACAAACAGAAGATTCTAGAAAGCTACGTACTAGAATACTTCCAGAAGGGGGCCTTAGAGGAGGTTCCTCTCCAAGAGAGGGGAACAGGTATCTACTCCCCAGTTTTCCTGGTACCCAAGAATACCGGAGGTTGGAGGATGATTATAGATCTGAGGTTCTTCAACCGTTTCATAAAACAAAAGAAGTTCCGTATGGAAACTATCCAGTCAGTGACCAATCTTCTTATGCCGGGAGATTTCTTGGCAACCTTAGACCTCAAGGATGCTTATCTCCATATTCCCATCCATCCTGGGTCCAGAAGATTCTTAAGGATCGCGGTAAACATCGGGGGGGTCCTAAAACATTTTCAGTTTGTGGCCCTCCCATTTGGAATTTCTTCAGCCCCACACACTTTCACCAAAGTAGTGGTCTCTGTGGTGGCCGCTCTAAGGCTTCAGGGCCTGAGCATAGTTCCATACCTGGACGACTGGCTCCTCAGAGCTCCTTCCCAAGCGATCCTGTCCCAACACATCCAACAGGCTGTTACATTCCTACATCAGTTAGGATGGATAATCAATTGGGACAAATCCCAACTTCAACCAGCCACCTCGGTAAGGTTCCTGGGGTTCATGGTGGATTCAATCAGGATGACAATTCATCTCACTCCCGAAAGAAGGCAATCCGTGCAACAAACAGCCCGTTCTCTCTCTGTACCAAAACAGGTAACGATTCGAACGTGGATGAGGATGTTGGGACTAATGTCTTCAACCGCAGAGGCGGTACCTTGGGCATTATGGCACCTACGTCCGCTTCAGTCGGAGGTATTAGCCAAGTGGAATCACAGTCCGGTGGGACTCAATTCCGTGCTCTCCCTGCCTTACAAAGTCCGATCCTCTCTGAGGTGGTGGTCCCACCTCATGGACGGCAAGTCCCTGATCCAACCCTCTTGGATCATACTTACTTCAGACGCATCCCTAGTAGGCTGGGGTGCGCATCTTCAGGACAAGACAGTCCAGGGAACTTGGACACCTCAGGAGAGGTTATTGTCATCGAATCTCCTGGAGATCAGAGCAATCAGACTAGCTCTTCTTCATTTTGCTCCCATCATTCGAGGGAAAGCAGTAAAGGTACAGTCAGACAGCATGACCGCTGTACTGTATATCAACAAGCAGGGAGGCACGAGGTCACAAAGTCTCCTGAGAGAGATAGGTGTGATTTTGGATTGGGCAGAACTGAACCTCACCCACTTATCAGCCGTTCACATTCGCGGAGTTCACAATGTGATTGCGGATCGTCTGAGCCGAGGTCTTCCTACCGGAGAATGGTCACTCCATCCAGAAGTCTTTAAGGAGATAACGCTCAGGTGGGGCATGCCAGAGATCGATCTCATGGCAACGAGGTTCAACACCAAGGTGGAGAAGTATTGCTCCCTTTACAGGGAGGACAACCCGGTGGCAATAGATGCACTGTCAATCCCATGGAGGTTCAGGCTGGCCTACATCTTCCCTCCAATTTCCTTGATACCAAGGGTCTTGATGAAGATCAGGCAGGACCAAGCGTCAGTTATTGCCATTATCCCATACTGGCCGAAAAGAGCTTGGTTTACCCAACTCTTACAGATGAGTCGGGGTCAATTTCTGAGGCTTCCCCCAGAGAGAGTACTGGTGTCGGGGGGCACCCAGGTCTCCTCAAACCTTCAAATGTTCAACCTGACGGCCTGGAGGTTGATCAGTCCCTTCCAGGGATAGAAGGGCTATCGGGGTCTGTCTTGAGAACCCTGGAGCACTCCAGATCAGAAGCTACTAATAAAGCCTACTCCAGAATCTGGAAGATCTTTTCATCCTGGTGTACAAGACATCAGCAAAGATCCGCTGAAGCTTCCATCCCGATGATCCTCCAATTTCTTCAGGACGGTCTGGACAGGGGGCTATCACCAGCTACCCTTAAAGTGCAGATTTCAGCTATCTCTGCTTGTCTCAACAGAGCTATTTCTCAAGACCCCCTTATCAAGAGATTCCTGAAGGGAGCCTCAAGATTAAAGCCTACAGTAATCAGACCTATCCCGGCCTGGGATTTGTCGGTCGTGCTCAGGGGGTTATCATCTCCCCCCTTTGAGCCCCTAGAGGAGGCGGGATTCAGGTTCCTGACCTGGAAGATCACCTTCTTGTTAGCTGTTACCTCTGCAAAGCGAGTTGGGGAACTCCAGGCTTTTTCTGCCTTTGAGCCATATACAAAGTTCCTACAGGATCGGGTACTTCTAAAATTTTTACCTACCTTCATCCCAAAGGTTCCTTCCTTTGACAATATTAATCAGGTGATCTCCCTACCAACTTTGGCTCCACCCCCCTCCTCTGAGGAAAGAGGGCTCCATACCCTCGATATTGCGAGATGTCTTAGGATTTACCTGGAACGCTCCAAGGTATTTAGGAAGGATGAAAACCTCCTTATCCTTTTTTCCGGTACCCATAAGGGGAGGAAAGCCTCTAAGCCCTCCATCAGTCGTTGGATTAAAGAGGCAATTCGGGAGTCTTATATGTCTCAGGGTTCGGAGCCCCCTGAATTTGTAAGGGCCCACTCTACTCGAGCAGTGGCCACCTCTTTTGCAGAGAGAAGCTCGATCCCATTGGATGTGATCTGTAAGTCAGCTTCTTGGAGTTCTCACTCCACTTTTATCTCACACTATAGAGTGGATACCAGAATACATAGTTATTCCTCATTTGGCCGGACAGTGTTATCTTCCGCCAGGCATGAGGACCCTCCCATGGGGGTTTCTACTTGCTAAATCCCCATTTGTGCCACTGGTTAGGACGTAAGGGAATCGTTAATTTCTAACGATAATTTGTTTTCCCTTAGTCCTAACAGTGGCACACAAATTTCCCCCCCTATGTTATTATGATTATGTTTGTCTACTTGTAATTACACATCCTTTGGAGGGTCACACCCCTCTTTATTGGGGGCAGGGAGGGCGTGTGCATGCCGGTGTTTTTTTATTTGTTCATTAAACTTCCACCTGTCCTAACCAGTCCACAGGGGCAGAATACCCCATTTGTGCCACTGTTAGGACTAAGGGAAAACAAATTATCGTTAGAAATTAACGATTAATGCTCTCCACAGGTCCTATACAGTAAAAGAGTCAGACGGAGATGCCGGCTACGCGAGCAAGTGGATAAAGGTGAGTTAAATGACTTTTTATTTTTTTTAACCCCTCCAGCCCTGTTTTACTAAGCATTCTGTATTCAGAATGCTATTATTTTCCCTTATAACCATGTTATAAGGGAAAATAATAAGGTTCGGGTCTCCATCCCGATCGTCTCCTAGCAACCGTGCGTGAAAATCGCACCGCATCCGCACTTGCTTGCGGATGCTTGCGATTTTCACGCAACCCCATTAATTTCTATGGGGCCTGCGTTACGTTAAAAACGCACAAAGAGGAGCATGCTGCGATTTTCACGCAATGCAAAAGTGATGCGTGAAAATCACCGCTCGTGTGCACAGCCCCATAGAAATGAATGGGTCAGTATTCAGTGCGGGTGCAATACGTTCACCTCCCGCATCGCATCTGCGCGGAATACTCGCTCGTGTGAAAGGGGCCTTAGGCTACTCCTTAGCATTCACCAGAGTCCGCTGCAAAACAGGATGGATTTCATTGTTAGTGACCCAAGTTGTGTCTGCAAAGTAAAGTGACAGAAAGCAGAGAGAATAAGTAAACAAGTCAAAATTAAAACCAGGAAGGAAAGGATACAGTCAAATCAACAGACTAGAGGTTAGAAGTAAAACAAGCTGAAGTTCAAAACAGAAGGGTACAAAGATAGTCAAATTTGAAGACAAGGGGCTATTAGTTGCACAAGCCAAGTTTGGAATGCAGAGGGTTAACAAGCAGATACAGAGTTTAGGGAGAAAGAATAAAAACACCTCACTGTTGTCAGGGTCATCAGAATGCAGTAAAGCACAAAAACACACAAGGGAGCCAGGACACAATACACAATCACAGGCACTGACCTAGTATTTCCTGGCATATACCCTCTGAAGGGACATATGTAACTCCAGTTTGTCTGCCTTAACAATGTGTTTTGTGAAATTATCTAGTTCATGCACTGTTTCAAGTTCCCCTCTGTGGAATTTGAGATATTTCCTCTTTCCTTGGACAGTTTCTAGAAGACCCTTAAAATTCCTTAGTTTACACAGTCATACCTTACATGGTCATCCTGGCTTAAAGCATACTAAGCACATATGTGTCTACACCTGATTGGTTAATGCTGTTACTATGAGTAGGGATGAGCGAACCCGAACTGTATAGTTCGGGTTCGTACCGAATTTTGGGGTGTCCGTGACACGGACCCGAACCCGAACATTTTCGTAAAAGTCCAGGTTCGGGTTCGGGGTTCGGTGTTCGGCGCTTTCTTGGCGCTTTTTGAAAGGCTGCAAAGCAGCCAATCAACAAGCGTCATACTACTTGCCCCAAGAGGCCATCACAGCCTTGCCTACTATTGGCATGGCTGAGATTGGCCAGTGCAGCATGTGACCCAGCCTCTATATAAGCTTGGGTCACGTTGCGCTGCACGTCACTCTGCTGATTCAAGCATAGGGAGAGGTTGCAGCTGCGACGTTAGGGCGAGAATAGGCAGATTAACTCCTCCAAAAGACTTCATTCTGTGATCGATCTGCAGCTGTGGATCATTGAAGTGCTACCGACTTGCTCACTTTTTTGAGGCTGCCCAGAGCGTTTTTACATCACTTTTTTTCTGGGGTGATCGGCGGCCATTTTGTGACTTGTGGTGCGCCAGCACAAGCTATCACCAAGTGTATTTAACCATCAATAGTGTGGTTAT
>NW_024400214.1:0-43248 GCF_905171765.1 Bufo bufo
CACGTCACTCACCACTGGAACAGGCCACTGTCACACATTTAGGCCCAGGCACCCAGGCAGAGGAGAGAGGTCCCGTAACAGAGAATCTGGCCTTATGTCAGCGCAGAATCTGTCTTCATGTCATAGCAGAGAATCAGGCATCACGTCACCCACCACTGGAACAGGCCACTGTCACACATTTAGGCCCAGGCACCCAGGCAGAGGAGAGAGGTCCCGTAACATAGAATCTGGCCTTATGTCAGCGCAGAATCTGTCTTCATGTCATAGCAGAGACTCAGGCATCACGTCACCCACCACTGGAACAGGCCACTGTCACACATTTAGGCCCAGGCAGAGGAGAGAGGTCCAGTAACAGAGAATCTGGCCTTATGTCAGCGCAGAATCTGTCTTCATGTCATAGCAGAGAATCAGGCTTCACGTCACCCACCACTGGAACAGGCCACTGTCACACATTTAGGCCCCGACACCCGGACAGAGGAGAGCGGTCCCGTAACAGAGAATCTGGCCTTATGTCAGCGCAGAATCTGTATTCATGTCATAGCAGAGAATCAGGCTTCACGTCACCCACCACTGGAACAGGCCACTGTCACACATTTAGGCCCAGGCACCCAGGCAGAGGAGAGAGGTCCCGTATCAGAGAATCTGGCCTTGTGTCAGCGCAGAATCTGTATTCTTGTCATAGCAGAGAATCAGGCTTCACGTCACCCACCACTGGAACAGGCCACTGTCACACATTTAGGCCCCGGCACCCAGACAGAGGAGAGCGGTCCCGTAACAGAGAATCTGGCCTTATGTCAGCACAGAATCTGTATTCATGTCATAGCAGAGAATCAGGCTTCACGTCACCCACCACTGGAACAGGCCACTGTCACACATTTAGGCCCAGGCACCCAGGCAGAGGAGAGAGGTCCCGTAACAGAGAATCTGGCCTTATGTCAGCGCAGAATCTGTATTCATGTCATAGCAGAGAATCAGGCTTCACGTCACCCACCACTGGAACAGGCCACTGTCACACATTTAGGCCCCGGCACCCAGACAGAGGAGAGCGGTCCCGTAACAGAGAATCTGGCCTTATGTCAGCGCAGAATCTGTATTCATGTCATAGCAGAGAATCAGGCTTTACGTCACCCACCACTGGAACAGGCCACTGTCACACATTTAGGCCCCGGCACCCAGACAGAGGAGAGCGGTCCCGTAACAGAGAATCTGGCCTTATGTCAGCGCAGAATCTGTATTCATGTCATAGCAGAGAATCAGGCTTCACGTCACCCACCACTGGAACAGGCCACTGTCACACATTTAGGCCCAGGCACCCAGGCAGAGGAGAGAGGTCCCGTAACAGAGAATCTGGCCTTATGTCAGCACAGAATCTGTCTTCATGTCATAGCAGAGAATCAGGCTTCACGTCACCCACCACTGGAACAGGCCACTGTCACACATTTAGGCCCCGGCACCCAGACAGAGGAGAGCGGTCCCGTAACAGAGAATCTGGCCTTATGTCAGCGCAGAATCTGTATTCATGTCATAGCAGAGAATCAGGCTTCACGTCACCCACCACTGGAACAGGCCACTGTCACACATTTAGGCCCAGGCAGAGGAGAGAGGTCCCGTAACAGAGAATCTGGCCTTATGTCAGCGCAGAATCTGTATTCATGTCATAGCAGAGAATCAGGCTTCACGTCACCCACCACTGGAACAGGCCACTGTCACACATTTAGGCCCCGGCACCCAGACAGAGGAGAGCGGTCCCGTAACAGAGAATCTGGCCTTATGTCAGCGCAGAATCTGTATTCATGTCATAGCAGAGAATCAGGCTTCACGTCACCCACCACTGGAACAGGCCACTGTCACACATTTAGGCCCAGGCAGAGGAGAGAGGTCCCGTAACAGAGAATCTGGCCTTATGTCAGCGCAGAATCTGTATTCATGTCATAGCAGAGAATCAGGCTTCACGTCACCCACCACTGGAACAGGCCACTGTCACACATTTAGGCCCCGGCACCCAGACAGAGGAGAGCGGTCCCGTAACAGAGAATCTGGCCTTATGTCAGCGCAGAATCTGTATTCATGTCATAGCAGAGAATCAGGCTTCACGTCACCCACCACTGGAACAGGCCACTGTCACACATTTAGGCCCCGGCACCCAGACAGAGGAGAGGTTCATTCAACTTTGGGTTGCCCCGCAATATAATGGTAAAATGAAATTAAAAATAGTATTGAATGAGGAAGTGCCCTGGAGTAGAATAATATATTGTTAAGGGGAGGTAGTTAATATCTAATCTGCACAAGGGATGGACAGGTCCTGTGGGATCCATGCCTGGTTCATTTTTATGAACGTCAGCTTGTCCACATTGGCTGTAGACAGGCGGCTGCGTTTGTCTGTAATGACGCCCCCTGCCGTGCTGAATACACGTTCAGACAAAACGCTGGCCGCCGGGCAAACCAGCACCTCCAAGGCATAAAAGGCTAGCTCTGGCCACGTGGACAATTTGGAGACCCAGAAGTTGAATGGGGCCGAACCATCAGTCAGTACGTGGAGGGGTGTGCACAGGTACTGTTCCACCATGTTAGTGAAATGTTGCCTCCTGCTAACACGTTCCGTATCAGGTGGTGGTGCAGTTAGCTGTGGCGTGTTGACAAAACTTTTCCACATCTCTGCCATGCTAACCCTGCCCTCAGAGGAGCTGGGCGTGACACAGCTGCGTTGGCGACCTCTTGCTCCTCCTCTGCCTTCGCCTTGGGCTTCCACTGGTTCCCCTGTGACATTTGGGAATGCTCTCAGTAGCGCGTCTACCAACGTGCGCTTGTACTCGCGCATCTTCCTATCACGCTCCAGTGTAGGAAGTAAGGTGGGCACATTGTCTTTGTACCGGGGATCCAGCAGGGTGGCAACCCAGTAGTCCGCACACGTTAAAATGTGGTCAACTCTGCTGTCGTTGCGCAGGCACTGCAGCATGTAGTTGCTCATGTGTGCCAGGCTGCCCCGAGGTAAGGACAAGCTGTCCTCTGTGGGAGGCGTATCGTCATCGTCCTGTGTTTCCCCCCAGCCACGCACCAGTGATGGGCCCGAGCTGCTTTGTGTGCCACCCCGCTGTGAACATGCTTCATCCTCATCCTCCTCCACCTCCTCCTCATCCTCGTCCTCCTCGTCCTCCAGTAGTGGGCCCTGTCTGGCCACATTTGTACCTGGCCTCTGGTGTTGCAAAAAACCTCCCTCTGAGTCACTTTGAAGAGACTGGCCTGAAAGTGCTAAAAATGACCCCTCTTCCTCCTCTTCCTCCTGGGCCACCTCCTCTTCCATCATCGCCCTAAGTGTTTTCTCAAGGAGACATAGAAGTGGTATTGTAACGCTGATAACGGCGTCATCGCCACTGGCCATGTTGGTGGAGTACTCGAAACAGCGCAACAGGGCACACAGGTCTCGCATGGAGGCCCAGTCATTGGTGGTGAAGTGGGTCTGATCCGCAGTGCGACTGACCCGTGCGTGCTGCAGCTGAAACTCCACTATGGCCTGCTGCTGCTCGCACAGTCTGTCCAGCATATGCAAGGTGGAGTTCCACCTGGTGGGCACGTCGCATATGAGGCGGTGAGCAGAAAGGCCGAAGTTAAGCTGTAGCGCAGACAGGAGAGCAGCGGCAGGGTGTGAACGCCGGAAGCGCGAACAGACGGCCCGCACTTTATGCAGCAGCTCTGACATGTCGGGGTAGTTGCGAATGAACTTCTGCACCACCAAATTCAGCACATGCGCCAGGCAAGGGATGTGCGTCAAACCGGCTAGTCCCAGAGCTGCAACGAGATTTCGCCCATTATCGCACACCACCAGGCCGGGCTTGAGGCTCACCGGCAGCAACCACTCATCGGTCTGTTGTTCTATACCCCGCCACAACTCCTGTGCGGTGTGAGGCCTGTCCCCCAAACATATGAGTTTCAGAATGGCCTGCTGACGTTTACCCCGTGCTGTGCTGAAGTTGGTGGTGAAGGTGTGTGGCTGACTGGATAAGCAGGTGGAAGAAGAGGAGGAGGAAGATGAGTAGGAGGAGGAGGAGACAGGAGGCAAAGAATGTTGCCCTGCGATCCTTGGCGGCGGAAGGACGTGCGCCAAATAGCTCTCCGCCTGGGGCCCAGCCGCCACTACATTTACCCAGTGTGCAGTTAAGGAGATATAGCGTCCCTGGCCATGCTTACTGGTCCACGTATTTGTGGTTAGGTGGACCTTGCCACAGATGGCGTTGCGCAGTGCACACTTGATTTTATCGGACACTTGTTTGTGCAGGGAAGGCACGGCTCTCTTGGAGAAGTTGTGGCGGCTGGGAACAACATACTGTGGGACAGCAAGTGACATGAGCTGTTTGAAGCTGTGTGTGTCCACCAGCCTAAATGACAGCATTTCATAGGCCAGTAGTTTAGAAATGCTGGCATTCAGGGCCAGGGATCGAGGGTGGCTAGGTGAGAATTTACGCTTTCTCTCAAATGTTTGTGAGATGGAGAGCTGAACGCTGCCGTGTGACATGGTTGAGATGCTTGGTGACGCAGGTGGTGGTGTTGGTGGTACATCCCATGTTTGCTGGGCGGCAGGTGCCAACGTTCCTCCAGAGGCGGAGGAAGAGGCCGAGGCGGCGGCAGCAGCAGCAGAAGAGGCCGAGGCGGCGGCAGCAGCAGAAGAGGCCGAGGCGGCAGCAGCAGAAGAGGTAGCAGGGGGAGCCTGAGTGACTTCCTTGTTTTTAAGGTGTTTACTCCACTGCAGTTCATGCTTTGCATGCAGGTGCCTGGTCATGCAGGTTGTGCTAAGGTTCAGAACGTTAATGCCTCGCTTCAGGCTCTGATGGCACAGCGTGCAAACCACTCGGGTCTTGTCGTCAGCACATTGTTTGAAGAAGTGCCATGCCAGGGAACTCCTTGAAGCTGCCTTTGGGGTGCTCGGTCCCAGATGGCGGTTGTCAGTAGCAGGCGGAGTCTCTTGGCGGCGGGTGTTCTGATTTTGCCCACTGCTCCCTCTTTTGCTACGCTGTTGGCTCGGTCTCACCACTGCCTCTTCCTCCGAACTGTGAAAGTCAGTGGCACGACCTTCATTCCATGTGGGGTCTAGGACCTCATCGTCCCCTGCATCGTCTTCCACCCAGTCTTGATCCCTGATCTCCTGTTCAGTCTGCACACTGCAGAAAGACGCAACAGTTGGCACCTGTGTTTCGTCATCATCAGAGACGTGCTGAGGTGGTATTCCCATGTCCTCATCATCAGGAAAAATAAGTGGTTATGCGTTAGTGCATTCTATCTCTTCCACCCCTGGGGAAGGGCTAGGTGGATGCCCTTGGGAAACCCTGGCAGCTGAGTCTTCAAACAGCATAAGAGACTGCTGCATAACTTGAGGCTCAGACAGTTTCCCTGATATGCATGGGGGTGATGTGACAGACCGATGGGCTTGGTTTACATGCGCCATCTGTGCGCTTTCTGCAGAAGACTGGGTGGGAGATAATGTGAACGTGCTGGATCCACTGTCGGCCACCCAATTGACTAATGCCTGTACCTGCTCAGGCCTTACCATCCTTAGAACGGCATTGGGCCCCACCAAATTTCGCTGTAAATTCTGCTGGCTACTGGGACCTGAGGTAGTTGGTTCTCTAGGACGTGTGGCTGTGGCAGAACGGCCACGTCCTTTCCCAGCAACCAGAGGGTCCACTAACACCACCACGACCATGTCCACGTCCGCGTCCGCGTCCCTTATTAGATGTTTTCCTCATTGTTCCCGTTCACCACAATTTTGAGAATGGCAAATTTGGGAATGCTTTTTCAACCCAGAACAAAAAGTCTGCTTTGACGGTCACTACAAATAACTTGACCAGCTAAAACTGTGCAGATTTGGTTGAATAGAGATGTGAGACCTGTTTTTTTTTGCGCTGTGTGACAGTTATAGGTTTAATCACAGAATGACACTTCTATCAGCACGCTAGCGTGTGTCTTAGGTTTTTCTGAATGACACTATCAATAACTTCAATGTAAGATTTTCTTTTTGGGATAGATTTCAAGTAGGCCTGAAATACCACAAACTAGTTATTTTCAGAATGGCAAATTTGGGAATGCTTTTTCAACCCAGAACAAAAAGTCTGCTTTTACGGTCACTACAAATAACTTGACCAGCTAAAACTGTGCAGATTTGGTTGAATAGAGATGTGAGACCTGTTTTTTTTTGCGCTGTGTGACAGTTATAGGTTTAATCACAGAATGACACTTCTATCAGCACGCTAGCGTGTGTCTTAGGTTTTTCTGAATGACACAATCAATAACTTCAATGTAAGATTTTCTTTTTGGGATAGATTTCAAGTAGGCCTCAAATACCACAAACTAGTTATTTTCAGAATTGCAAATTTTGGAATGCCTTTTCAACCCAGAACAAAAAGTCTGCTTTGACGGTCACTACAAATAACTTGACCAGCTAAAACTGTGCAGATTTGGTTGAATAGAGATGTGAGACCTGTTTTTTTTTGCGCTGTGTGACAGTTATAGGTTTAATCACAGAATGACACTTCTATCAGCACGCTAGCGTGTGTCTTAGGTTTTTCTGAATGACACTATCAATAACTTCAATGTAAGATTTTCTTTTTGGGATAGATTTCAAGTAGGCCTGAAATACCACAAACTAGTTATTTTCAGAATGGCAAATTTGGGAATGCTTTTTCAACCCAGAACAAAAAGTCTGCTTTTACGGTCACTACAAATAACTTGACCAGCTAAAACTGTGCAGATTTGGTTGAATAGAGATGTGAGACCTGTTTTTTTTTGCGCTGTGTGACAGTTATAGGTTTAATCACAGAATGACACTTCTATCAGCATGCTAGCGTGTGTCTTAGGTTTTTCTGAATGACACTATCAATACCTTCAATGTAAGATTTTCTTTTTGGGATAGATTTTAAGTAGGCCTCAAATACCACAAACTAGTTATTTTTAAGAATGGCAAATTTGGGAATGCTTTTTCAACCCAGAACAAAAGTCTGCTTTGACGGTCACTACAAATAACTTGACCAGCTAAAACTGTGCAGATTTGGTTGAATAGAGATGTGAGACCTGTTTTTTTTTGCGCTGTGTGACAGTTATAGGTTTAATCACAGAATGACACTTCTATCAGCACGCTAGCGTGTGTCTTAGGTTTTTCTGAATGACACTATCAATAACTTCAATGTAAGATTTTCTTTTTGGGATAGATTTCAAGTAGGCCTGAAATACCACAAACTAGTTATTTTCAGAATGGCAAATTTTGGAATGCTTTTTCAACCCAGAACAAAAAGTCTGCTTTGACGGTCACTACAAATAACTTGACCAGCTAAAACTGTGCAGATTTGGTTGAATAGAGATGTGAGACCTGTTTTTTTTTGCGCTGTGTGACAGTTATAGGTTTAATCACAGAATGACACTTCTATCAGCACGCTAGCGTGTGTCTTAGGTTTTTCTGAATGACACTATCAATAACTTCAATGTAAGATTTTCTTTTTGGGATAGATTTCAAGTAGGCCTGAAATACCACAAACTAGTTATTTTTTAGAATGGCAAATTTGGGAATGCTTTTTCAACCCAGAACAAAAAGTCTGCTTTGACGGTCACTACAAATAACTTGACCAGCTAAAACTGTGCAGATTTGGTTGAATAGAGATGTGAGACCTGTTTTTTTTTGCGCTGTGTGACAGTTATAGGTTTAATCACAGAATGACACTTCTATCAGCACGCTAGCGTGTGTCTTAGGTTTTTCTGAATGACACTATCAATAACTTCAATGTAAGATTTTCTTTTTGGGATAGATTTCAAGTAGGCCTAAAATACCACAAACTAGTTATTTTCAGAATGGCAAATTTTGGAATGCTTTTTCAACCCAGAACAAAAAGTCTGCTTTGACGGTCACTACAAATAACTTGACCAGCTAAAACTGTGCAGATTTGGTTGAATAGAGATGTGAGACCTGTTTTTTTTTGCGCTGTGTGACAGTTATAGGTTTAATCACAGAATGACACTTCTATCAGCACGCTAGCGTGTGTCTTAGGTTTTTCTGAATGACACTATCAATAACTTCAATGTAAGATTTTCTTTTTGGGATAGATTTCAAGTAGGCCTCAAATACCACAAACTAGTTATTTTCAGAATGACAAATTTGGGAATGCTTTTTCAACCCAGAACAAAAAGTCTGCTTTTACGGTCACTACAAATAACTTGACCAGCTAAAACTGTGCAGATTTGGTTGAATAGAAATGTCAGGTCTATTTTTTAGGCGCTGGGTGACAGGCTCAACTTTCCCCTGATGTAATATATGGCCAAAAAATAACCACATTGTTGATGGTTAAATGCACTTGGGTGACACAGGCTCAGCCTGCAGCTGATGTAGTATATGGCCAAAAAATAATCAGACTGTTGATGGTTAAATGCACTTGGGTGAAACAGGCTCAGCCTGCAGCTGATGTAGTATATGGCCAAAAAATAACCAGACTGTTGATGGTTAAATGCACTTCGGTGACACAGGCTCAGCCTGCAGCTGATGTAGGATATAGCACAAAATAACCACACTATCGATGGTTAAATACACTTGCTGATAGCTCGTGCTGGCGCACCACAAGTCACAAAATGGCCGCCGATCACACCAGAAATAAAAAGTGATCTAAAAGCGCTCTGGGCAACCTCAAAAAAGTGAGCAAGTCAATAATAGCACTTCAATGATCCACAGCTGCAGATCGATCACAGAATGAAGTCTTTTGGAGGAGTTAATCTGCCTAATCTCGCCCTAACGTCGCAGCTGCAACCTCTCCATATGCTTGAATCAGCAGAGTGACGTGCAGCGCTACGTGACCCAAGCTTATATAGAGGCTGGGTCACATGCTGCACTGGCCAATCACAGCCATGCCAATAGTAGGCAAGGCTGTGATGGCCTCTTGGGGCAAGTAGTATGACGCTTGTTGATTGGCTGCTTTGCAGCCTTTCAAAAAGCGCCAAGAAAGCGCCGAACACCGAACCCGAACCCAAAAGCACCGAACCCGAATCCGGGTTCGCTCATCCCTACAGATAGTACATTTCTATTGAAGTGAAAAAGAAAATGGCAGCATACACCCGGCCGGGATCCGTCTTTTGCAGATCCACGTTTTGAGGACTGCAAAATAGAAGCGGTTGTTGGCATGAGCCCTAATGCTGAAGATCTGAGATATCTGGGACATACTAGTTGCTGTGGAGGTGCTTAAATCATTGTGGTTGTCAAGAAGTTTAATTCTGGGAAGCAGTACGGCTTACATGACTCCGTTTACCAATACCTTTCTATCAACAACAAAGAAAGGAAGGAAAGGAAGTAAAATGATTGCACAGAACATGCAAACAATATGCATTGGCCAAGTGGGGAGGCACGTATTCTGGTATTATTTTCATATTAGGAATATGAAAATAATGTTCTCATGTATAAAGCATTATTATGAGTCGTGATGAGTGAATTTCTTGCAGTTTGATTTGGATTTGATTTGCTCAAATCGGTCTGGCAATTTCATTTGGGTCCGAAAAAAATTTGTCCTGAACTGGAGGTGCTCCAATTTCCCTGAAAGGTTGTTGATGACATTCTGGGGTCTCCTAGAACTATATGCAACTCATTCCAAGCTCTTTAATGCTAAACCAGCATTACTAATCTTAGTGAGAGCAACACATATGGCTATAGGTAAGAACATGACTGCTGGTGGTAACAAAGAGCCTCATTAATAACAAACTGCAGGATTTTTTTATGTGTTTTTTTAAGTTGAAAAAATAATTTTTGACAGCAAATGCCTGCTGGTGTGTATACGTACACATTGCCAGGAGTCATGCGATTCTCCTTGTTTAGCTTTCCTGTCTTCTGATCTAAAAAATGTCTGATTCCATTTTGACTACAAGCATGCTTGGAGGATAGCTCCTCCCCTCTAAATTGAGCACTCCCTGCTCATCTGCCCAGGGCTTCTGAGCAGAGTATAAATGTAGCTGGTTCCTACACTGCCCTGAACATTGTAGGCTTAGGTTAGGCCTTGGAGAAGCAGTTCTGTTAGTGTTAGGTACCCATCTGCAGAAGCCACCTTGACACCGGTAGATGGGCCCAACACACGTTTAATCAAAAATATGCACAAAGAGCTTCCATTTTTCATGTATAGTAGGTATACTACCACTTTAATCCAGAATAATCCCTAATCCCTAGTTCTATTGTTTGCATGTGTAATGGTGTGCTGCCATACTTGTTTGATTCAATTTCGTCTGAATCAAATCTCCAAAAATTCCAATTTAGATTTAAAACTAATATTTGGAATAATGTGGGTTGTTTTCAATCATCTCTAATTGTGAGCTTTTTTTCCTTTCTCTTCTCCCTTTTATATCATTTAATTTTCCTGATTTGATGATCTATTTTGCATTATTTGATTACTCTTACTCCTGTACTCCTAACTAGTGTTGAGCGCGAATATTCGAATAGCGAATTTTTTTTGCGAATATCGCCACTTTGCTAATTCGCGAATATTTCGAATATAGCGCTATAAATTCGTTATTTTGAATATTCATTTTTTGGTTTTTTTATTTTTATATTTTTTTCTTTCCCACTTCCCAAAAGTAGTTCTTACCTGTCCTTAGGATTCCTGGCTGCTCCAGTCAGTGCCCGTTGCCGCTTCTGCCGACTTCCGTGCTCATGGACCGTCCCCATCACCATGGGAACGCCTCCATACTAGAATGTACTGTCGGATGTGAGAATTAAGTTGAAATCGCAATGCGATTAATATAACTTGAAGTAATCGCATTGCGATTTCAACTTAGAGCTAGGTTTCTAATGGGTCAGCTTGCTAGAATTAACGAAGTTAACGAATATGGAATATAGCAGTGCTAAGTTGAAATCGCAATGCGATTAATATAACTTGAAGTAATTGCATTGCGATTTCAACTTAGACCTGGTTTACTATGGTTGGCTTGGTAGAATTAGCGAAGATGACGAATATGACGAATGTATTCGTCATATTCCTCCAAACGAAGATAACAAAATATTCTCCATCTTCGTTTTAGCTCCATATTCGTCAACTTCGCTAATTCTAGCAATCAAATAGTAAAGTTGACAATAGAGACAGCTGTGTTTAATTCACTATGCGATTATATAACTTTTTTTTATTTTTTATAAATAGAATAATCATAATACTTGATAATTATTATAATTATTCTATTTATAAAAAAAAAAAGCTAAGTAATATAATCGCATAGCGAATTAAACACAGCTGTCTCTATAGTCAACTTTCCTATTTGATTGCTAGAATTAGCAAAGTTGACGAATATGGAGCTAAAACGAAGATGGAGAATATTTTGTTATCTTCGTTTTGAGGAATATGATGAATACATTCGTCATATTCGTCATCTTCGCTAATTCTAGATATCAAACCAATAGGAAAGTTGCCATAAGTTAAAATCGCAATGCGCGATTATTTAAATGGCATATTAATCGCGATAACTAGAATAATGACGAATATTCGATTTCGACGAATATGAGACGAATATTCTTGCGAATATTTGCTAATTTCGTTGAAATTGAATATGGCACCTCCCGCTCATCACCACTCCTAACTTTAAAGGGAACCTGTCACCATGAAATGCAGTGCAGCCTGTAGGCAGCAGGAGGAGCTGAACAGGTTGATAATTAGTCTTATGATCTATACGAGTGTAGTACTGTACAGAGGCGGCGGCACGAAGCGCATGGCATCATACCAACCAATGACGCAGTGCGCTCGTGCACTCGTCAGGGAGGCAGGCCGGATTTTCACGGACCGTGGTCTGTGAAAATCCATGTATGTGTGAATAAGGCCTTACAGTTCTTATGGTGAAGAAGCCATGTCGCTTCTGGGTGAACAACCCCTTTCAAGATCTTAGGAATGCAAAATCTAACAAAGTCCCACAACTATTGTCCATCATTTATTGTATTGGTTACCTAATATTGGGCAGAGGAACCATTTGGCATGTGACAGCAACCTTTGCACCCCAAGCTGAAATGAGTGACAATTAAAATAATAATTGCACTAAATACCTTGTAGTACACAGGTGAGAAAAAAAACCTGCACAGTAGTTAGTCAAAAGTTCTGATGTACTGAGGACATGTCAGAAGGATATCTTTCATTTTCATGATCAACATGGATAGCAAAGGTTTGAACTCCTGCTGTTCATGTAAAAGCATATGTTCATGTAAAAGCATACTCTAACTATACACAATTATAAAAGGAAATATACAGATTTGCTTTAATTTCATTACTGACTGACTTCAATTCAATACTCAAATTTGATGTTTTCTTGTGCCATCAGCAGAAAATCACATACATTTTTTAATGTGGGATCCTATGGGAGAAGAAGACAAATGAACGGCATCCACCTGAGTGGATGTTGTTTTTATTTTTTCTACTCTGAAAAATGTAAAATAAAGGGGAAAATAGACAGTTTTCACATTTTTTCATGTTTTGTCAATAGCATAATGTGTAACTAACATATTTTTTAAAATTGTATCCCCTTTATGAAACAGTAGTTTTGATATATGGGATGTATGGATTATGGTCACCAGGGGCATGTGATGACGTTCTTATTTTTCTATTTTACATGTGTTCTTCATAAGGTCATATAAGATCTTTGGGGCTCTTTCAAGGGAATACAGCCTTAAGAAGATACAGACTTACTGAAGAGGCAGTCTGGGCCTGCTAATACCCAGCAGCTCATGCAGACTCCTGGCTCCCAGTGATCACATGTTAGCCGGGACCAGAGAAGTAATCAGATGCATCCTGATGTCTATACACACCGCTCATCAATTGCTGTGTATAGAGTGATGGGAAAGCAGGAATGGTAAATAACCATCCTTGCCTTCTCTATAGGGAGCCCTGCTGTCATTGACAATTTGCATGCAGCTGTGATCTCTCCAAGGACAATTAGAAATGTCCTTGAAAAGATATGTGACAACTGCCCAGACATTTATAGTCAACAAGAGGATTGCAAACGGTTAACAGCCATTCCATCTGCATTAATCTATACCCACTGAAATTAAGCTGCTTTTTGGCTTTAATAATGGTTCTCCAGTTACTAAGGAAACCACTACAACATTAATATTTGCTGACAGCTGAGCTCCCTAAGAAAACTGCTGACCGGGGACAAAGGTTGATTGGAAAGATATGACAGAGGATGTATTTATAAGGATAGGAAAGAGTTGCAGTCTCCCCGAGTGCCAGAGGCTTTCTACATGCATATCAGCACACAAAACTTGGATCCATATTGGTGATGCAGCAACAAATAACAGAAAATAGAGATAGTTATCATCTTACAAAACTCACTTATGCATTATGTATGGGGAAGACATAACATGTTATTATTACATTTAGAATTTACATTTGAAATACAGCAAGTCTAATATGGGATGGCTAAATAAAATAACTATTCACTACTTTATCTGCATTTAAATAAACTGTTCCACATCTCTTGTGCACTTAATCGTTTTAATAAACCAAGCTGTGTCAAATTCCAATTTTTTTTTTTTAGCATACCAATAAGTAAATTAGATTACAATTATAGGAGCTCACCTTTCCAATGGGCTACTAGAGGTTGGGGATCGAAATACGTTACAACTACAAATGGAGCAACGGTGTGTAAAGGAAAGTATCATGTTTGACACATTGGGGCAAAATTATTAACATGATTGCTCCGTTTCTGACGTCTATTGCACCAGATCTTTGCTACATTTTGTATTCATTGTATTTATATGTGCCAAAAGGAAAAGAAAATCCTCACAAGCTTATAATGTTGGATTGTATACTGTGGGGATTCGCTCTGGTAGACAGGACAAGTGGACATACAGGGTGGGCCATTTATATGGATACACCTTAATAAAATGGGAATGGTTGGTGATATTAACTTCCTGTTTGTGGCACATTAGTATATGTGAGGGGGGAAACTTTTCAAGATGGGTGGTGACCATAGCGGCCATTTTGAAGTCGGCCATTTTGAATCCAACTTTTGTTTTTTCAATAGGAAGAGGGTCATTTGACACATCAAACTTATTCGGAATTTCACAAGAAAAACAATGGTGTGCTTGGTTTTAACGTAACTTTATTCTTTCATGAGTTATTTACAAGTTTCTGACCACTTACAAAATGTGTTCAATGTGCTGCCCATTGTGTTGGATTGTCAATGCAACCCTTTTCTCCCACTCTTCACACACTGATAGCAACACTGCAGGAGAAATGCTAGCACAGGCTTCCAGAATCCGTAGTTTCAGGTGCTGCACATCTCGTATCATCTGAAGGCAATCGTCTATGCTGTGAATATACGAGATGTGCAGCACCTGAAACTACGGATACTGGAAGCCTGTGCTAGCATTTCTCCTGCGGTGTTGCTATCAGTGTGTGAAGAGTGGGAGAAGAGGGTTGCATTGACAATCCAACACAATGGGCAGCACATTGAACACATTTTATAAGTGGTCAGAAACTTGTAAATAACTCATGAAAGAATAAAGTTACGTTAAAACCAAGAACACCATTGTTTTTTCTTGTGAAATTCCCAATAAGTTTGATGTGTCAAATGACCCTCTTCCTATTGAAAAAACAAAAGTTGGATTCAAAATGGCCGACTTCAAAATGGCCGCCATGGTCACCACCCATCTTGAAAAGTTTCCCCCCTCACATATACTAATGTGCCACAAACAGGAAGTTAATATCACCAACCATTCCCATTTTATTAAGGTGTATCCATATAAATGGCCCACCCATTTACTTATAATTAGGACACGCTGTAAGATTTAGTATGGAGAAGTAGTACTTGTCCATGCTAAATCTTTAGAGTGTGTCCTTAGTAGGTGTTGTCAGTAGTTACTGTCACTCAGCGCTGCTGTCACCACCAAGTATCGCTGATGACCCACCTTTAGGGTCCAGTCACATGACCGTAATTCTGGGTCCGCCTCCGTGCCACAATTTTGCGTAATGTGTGCGGACCCATTAATTTCAATCGGGCTGCAAAAGATGCGGACCTCAACAGTTGTCAGTGTTCCCTGTACAGAGAGAGAAGAAGGGGGTCCGTATAGAAAGGATCAATATGAGGCTTCGTCCACATCACCGTTTAGCCATTCTGTTCTCCTGTAGTATAGAGGCAAAGACCAGTCTGTAACTCAAAAACTTCAGTGTTTTATTCACACTTATGGCAACAAAACAGTACATTTGCAGCTTTGGTGTTCGTTCACACCTAGACAGTTCATACAGCAAAACAGTCATCTGTTATCCTAGGTGTTAGTTCACACCCAATCGGCATTGCTCAGGACAGAGCAGACCTCCCAAACTCAGGCCTCCAGCCTAGCACACGGCTCAGATCCCAATCCAGCGATTTGCCAGAGCTCCTCTGTCAGAGAGATAGGTAATTACCAACACCTGACACTACTGGCTGGGTTCTTTATATAGGCCAGTCAAGATCCGGCCTGGAACGTGGGGAGTAGTCACCCACCCAGCACTTTGACTACTCCCAGTAAGAGCCGTCCCGGATCAGCTATTACAGCTATACTAAATAGCAAGGTGTCAAACAGCAACTGCTGCTGACGCATGAAAACTGGCTCTTACTCCACCGAGACCAGGAACCTCGGTGACACATACCTTCCATCAACGACGGTCCCTTGCGCCTTCCTACATACTTCCACCCTTTGTTCAACCCTGAGGGGGTGAACACTTGCCAGACAGTGTACCCGGGACAGGGCATTCGCGTTTCCCCTGCAAGTGGCCTGCCCTGTGTTCCACTGAGAACTTGAAGTTCCTTAATGACAAGAACCATTTGGTGACCCAATCATTCCTCTCTTTGGCCTGGCTCATCAACTTGAGAGGGGAGTGGCCGGTCACCAGACGGAACTTTCTCCCCAACAGATAATAGCCCACTTGTCGGCCAGGCACTCTCTTTCCACTATACTGTACCTGGTCTTGACTGGGGTGAGTTTGCGGCTCAGGTAAACAACGGGATGTTCCTCCCCATTGATTTCCTGTTTGATCTTTGGCAGCCTCCGTCAAGGGTACCTGCCAGTACCCTTTGATGAGGTCCAAAACAGAAAAATACCGGGCTTGGCCTAATCTCTCAATAAGCTCATCCACCAGAGGCATGGTATATGCATCAAACTTAGAGATCTTGATTAGTTTTTGGAAATCATTACAAAACCGGAGTGTCCCGTCTGGCTTGGGTATTAGCACTATAGGACTAGACCACTCACTTTTAGACTCATCAATGACGTCTAGCCTCAGCATCATCTGCACTTCCTCTGAGATGGCTTGTCGCGGAGCTTCGGGTACCCAGTATGGTTTTAGCCGGACTTTCGCCTGAGGCTCAGTGACAATGTCATGCCAAATTGTGGAAGTTCTTCCAGGGAGATCCGAAAACACATCCGTGTTCTGGCTAATAAACTCCCTGGCCTCCTGAGCCTGCTTAGAGGAGAGGCTGTCAGCAATTCTTACTGTGGCAGCAGCTTCCCTTGTTTCAGACAGAGGGGCCAAAACTGCTTCCCCTAGAAAACCTGGCCTGGCTGTCTTCAGTACAGATTTCCAGTGGCATAGGGATCGCCATAGCAGCCATAGCAATGGCTATGGGGCCCTACGCCGACTTAGGATTAAAAAAAATTAAAATAAAATTCATGTGGCGAGTGGGCGGGGTGTGGTGCTGTGATAGGGGGCGGTCGGACTCGGAGTCGGAGGGTGGAGATAGAGAGGCAGTCTGGGAGGTGGTTCGCTGGAAGTGGAGGAGGCGGAGTTGCAGACTTGGAGCAGCACGTACAAGGATAGGAAGCTGCGAGGTGAGCTGCTGGAGTGTGGGTAGGTCCGGGGCCCACTGCTCCTGGGGGGGCCCGCTGTGCCAGCTCACTCCTGCAGCTGCATAGGTCCCACATGTCGCGGGCGGCTGCCTGCATGTCCCAGCTTATGATAAGCCCGGCCATGCAGGCAGTGTCCTGCCTCTCACTCACTGTGCCAGTCTGAGATGCTGCCTCCTTGGCTCCGCCTCCTCACACAGCCAGGGAAAAGAGCTCGGGACTTGGGAGCCTTGAGAGAGAGAGAGACTTGCAGAAGGATGGGCCTGGTCCCAGGAAAATAACCCAATCATTGCCTCCTCCTTCTGCAGTCCTCCGTGCTCCTGACATGCCCCATGTTCTTCTGTGATCACCAGAGGGTGACCACTCAGTGTGGCTACTCCTGCCTTTCTACCATCACTGCAGAGTTGCTTCCTGTCCTGCTTGCTGCTGGCCTGTCTTCAAACTAGTAAGGTTCTTTTTTTTTTCCTTCTTTTGTCCAGTTGTTTAATTTTAACCCCTTGAGCCTCAGCCATGTCACACTGACTGAGCTTTTTCCATTAGACAAATAGTGAGTCTCAGCCAGCACCACTCCCTTCCCATGATGTCCCATTTACTTATAATTAGGACACGCTGTAAGATTTAGTATGGAGAAGTAGTACTTGTCCATGCTAAATCTTTAGAGTGTGTCCTTAGTAGGTGTTGTCAGTAGTTACTGTCACTCAGCGCTGCTGTCACCACCAAGTATCGCTGATGACCCACCTTTAGGGTCCAGTCACACGACCGTAATTCTGGGTCCGCCTCCGTGCCACAATTTTGCGTAATGTGTGCGGACCAATTAATTTCAATCGGGCTGCAAAAGATGCGGACCTCAACAGTTGTCAGTGTTCCCTGTACAGAGAGAGAAGAAGGGGGTCCGTATAGAAAGGATCAATATGAGGCTTCGTTCACATCACCGTTTAGCCATTCTGTTCTCCTACTCAGTTTAGGAGCAGGAGAATGGAAAGGACAGATTCGGAACATAACGGAGCCTACGGATCCCATAGACTATAATAAAGTCTGTTAGGTTTCCGCTCAGAAGATGATTTTGGAGCAGAAACAAAAGTAGTGCATGCAAGACTTTTGTCTCTGCTTTAAAAATCTTCTTCTGAGCGAACACCTAACAGACCCCATAATAGTCTATGGGGTCCTTAGGATCGGTTCGGCTCAGTTATGTGCCGAATCCGTCCTTTCTGTTCTCCTGGTCCTAAATGGAGCAGGAGAACGGAAAGGCTGAACGGTGATTTGAAAGAAGCCTGAGTTGTCACTGGGTTTTCACCGCTGTCTCAGGCAGCTGCCTGCATGGCCCAGCTTATGATAAGCCGGGCCATGCAGGTAGTGTTGTGCTCCACTCACTATGCGGTGCTGAGACAATGTATGGAGCGGACTGCGGCGGGAGCCTGCCCCATACACAGCAGGTGCTGTGACGATCTCACCTTCGTATAAGTGTCTGTCCATATGTATGTGTCTGTCCCTGTGCGTGTCCCTGTTCCTGCGTGTCCCTGCGTGTCCCTGTCCCTGTGTGTGTGTCTGTCACCTGTGTGTGTGTCTGTGTGTCTCTCCCTGTGTGTCACCATCACCATGCCCACAGTGTTCCTATGTCTTGACGTAGCTGCATCAGACGTTCTGTGAGGGGCAAGAAGAAGATGGAAGAGGAGGCAGTGCCACCAGCATGGAGTCCATGGTAGAGGCACACTAAGGCGCAGGTAACACTACTACATGATCTACACTAGTGTTATCTGTGGTTTACATAGGACTACAGGTAACACTATCACATTATCAGCTCTAGTGTTATCTGTGGTTTTTACATAGGACTGCAGGTAACACTACCACATTATCAGCTCTAGTGTTATCTGTGGTTTTTACATAGGACTGCAGGTAACACTACCACATTATCAGCTCTAGTGTTATCTGTGGTTTTTACATAGGACTGCAGGTAACACTACCACATTATCAGCTCTAGTGTTATCTGTAGTTTTACATAGGACTGCAGGTAACACTACAAAATTTTCTGTACTCAGATAGCCAGTACTGCGCCTGCTAGGCTTGAGCAGGTATATGTGTGAATAGGGAAGATGCTGAGATCCGGCTGTGAGGTATAGCCAGATCTCAGTATCTTCCCTAATCCTTATTCACACATATACCTGCTCAAGCCTGGCAGGCGCAGCTGCGTTATTTAACCACCTCAGCCCCCCTAGCTTAAACACCCTTAATGACCAGACCACTTTTTACAGTTTCACCGTTTATTGCTCGGTCATGCAACTTACCACCCAAATGAATTTTACCTCCTTTTCTTCTCACTAATAGAGCTTTCATTTGGTGGTATTTCATTGCTGCTGACATTTTTACTTTTTTTGTTATTAATCGAAATTTACAGATTTTTTTGCAAAAAAATGACATTTTTCACTTTCAGTTGTAAATTTTTGTAAAAAAAACCGACATCCATATATAAATTTTTCTCTAAATTTATTGTTCTACATGTCTTTGATAAAAAAAAAATGTTTGGCTAAAAAAAAATAATGGTTTGGGTAAAAGTTATAGCGTTTACAAACTATGGTACAAAAATGTGAATTTCCGCTTTTTGAAGCAGCTCTGACTTTCTGAGCACCTGTCATGTTTCCTGAGGTTCTACAATGCCCAGACAGTACAAACACCCCACAAATGACCCCATTTCGGAAAGTAGACACCCTAAGGTATTCGCTGATGGGCATAGTGAGTTCATAGAACTATTTATTTTTTGTTACAAGTTAGCGGAAAATGATGATTTTTTTTTTCTTACAAAGTCTCATATTCCACTAACTTGTGACAAAAAATAAAAACTTCCATGAACTCACTATGCCCATCACGAAATACCTTGGGGTGTCTTCTTTCCAAAATGGGGTCACTTGTGGGGTAGTTATACTGCCCTGGCATTCTAGGGGCCCTAATGTGTGGTAAGTAGTTTGAAATCAAAACCTGTAAAAAATGACCTGTGAAATCCTAAAGGTGCTCTTTGGAATGTGGGCCCCTTTGCGCATCTAGGCTGCAAAAAAGTGTCACACATGTGGTATTGCCGTACTCAGGAGAAGTTGGGCAATGTGTTTTGGGGTGTCATTTTACATATACCCATTCTGGGTGAGAGAAATATCTCGGCAAAAGACAACTTTTCCCATTTTTTTTATACAAAGTTGGCATTTGACCGAGATATTTCTCTCACCCAGCATGGGTATATGTAAAATGACACCCCAAAACACATACCCCAACTTCTCCTGAGTACGGCAATACCACATGTGTGACACTTTTTTGCAGCCTAGATGCGCAAAGGGGCCCACATTCCTTTTAGAAGGGCATTTTTAGACATTTGGATCCCAGACTTCTTCTCACGCTTTAGGGCCCCTAAAATGCCAGGGCAGTATAAATACTCCACATGTGACCCCATTTTGGAAAGAAGACACCCCAAGGTATTCAATGAGGGGCATGGCGAGGTCATAGAAATTATTTTTTTTTGGGACAAAAATTTCAATCTTTCATGGACTCAATATGCCCCTCAGCGAATACCTTGGGGTGTCTACTTTCCGAAATGGGGTCACATGTGGGGTATTTATACTGAAAATACCAAGGTTAAACCAGGCACTCAATATGGGGTAAATTGATCAAACTATTTATTTAAGGGAAGGTTCCCACAATGGCAATAGAATATACCAATATAATATACCAATATAAAAATATAAAATACCATAAAATCACATAAATTCACATGAACAAAAACACTGATCAAATAGCAGCAATGGTAGTCATATACTTTAAGTTAGCAATGCGGCTCAGATTTTAAAGTAGCAATGCGGCTCAGATTTTAAATACTGCAACCCTTATTCCAGTGTGGAAGAAATCGTAGTTCCATATATTGTAAAAAGTCTTATGAACACTCGCCGGTCTTAGATCGGTAGTCACAAAGTGCAAATGTGCACCACGGTGGCGTCCCACCTAATTGAGCAACTATGTTGCTTTGTTTTACCTGGCTGGTATGTCCTTATCCTACGTCCGGACCTAAAGAGATGCGCTGTGGGCACGATGTCACCTGGATATCCGCTCACGAAACAGTGTTTGTGGCTTTTTGTGCAGGGATTCCTCCGGTGTTCGTCGCTTTCAATCACAGCTGTTCGGTTTCAAAAGTCCAGGGGAGCTACTATCCCAGCATGCCGGTACAAGGTATTAACCATACGCGTTTCGGGGTTCTCTGAATGACCCCTTCCTCAGTGACCACTGCGGATCCGATCCATGTATCCGTGGATCCGTAAAAAACATACGGACGTCTGAATGGAGCCTTACAGGGGGGTGATCAATGACAGGGGGGTGATCAATGACAGGGGGGTGATCAGGGAGTCTATATGGGGTGATCATTCCCCTGTCATTGATCACCCCCCTGTAAGGCTCCATTCAGATGTCCGTATGTGTTTTGCGGATCCGATCCATGTATCCGAGACTCCTGTATCCTGGCTCACATGCAACAAATTGAGTGTTGTAAATAGGAGTAATGGAGGAATGATGGAATTCCACACAGAGAATAGGGTCCAACTTGTCTTTACTTGAGGTTATCTTATGCAGCTCTAGATCCATACAATGTTACAGCAATAGTCTAGGGTCCCAGCAGGTATTGGCAATATGTGGCAGGAATTATATCTATATTCTGCATCTGGTACATACGCCTTTAAGAATCTGGCAGGTATCTGTCTTCTGCTCTGTCTATGATCTGCTTTGTTTGGGCCTGACTAGCTATGGAGGTACTTATCTTCTTGTATTTGGAATCTGTACTTACAGGACTGCTCGCAGGGAATGGTGGTTTCTTCCTGGAGATCTAGTAGTTCTGAAGTTGCTGCTTCCTTTGTCATCCAGCTGAGGTAAGGAACTCAGGCTGGGAAGGTTGCTTTAGGCCTCAGGTTAGGCCTGAATCCTTAGTTGGGATCCCTGTTTCTGGCAGCTCCAATTCACACAGCCTACCCAAACAGGGGGTGGCTGGTACACTGCCTAGAACTTTCTGTCCTCCCTCTGAAGTAGGGTGTGGGAACATTCCACTCCTCCTCAGATAGGGGAAACTAGCCTGGAATGGTCCATTCCAGTCTAGATATACTAACTGGCCTAATTCTGCTACATACTGCTGCCACCTGCTGGTGTACATTTGGAATTACAGCAAATATATTCAGTACAGACATAGAAATGGCATACAATATAAATACAATGTCAGAATACACAAGATGACAACACATCTACACGTTAACATCATATAGCCGGGTGAAGAGAGTTTAGTGACATACTCTGGGATGTTACACAACATATCCCCATGAACCACAAAACGGGTGAACACCGACTCTGCCCCAGCTTGTTGTGGTTCACAATCTACTATTACTAAATTTTCTCAGGCTTGGGATAGGGTAGGGTCCCAGTGTTGTGCAGTACCAAAATTATCCCTGGAGACATTGAGGTCTGCCAGCTCAGGCCCTGGCGGCAAGTCCTCCATGTCTCCCACCATTATACTCAGTGGGGTTGTCTCCCCTTCTTCCACCAAAGTGGCGGTTACCCCTACCGCTGGCCCTTCGGCCTCGGGTTCCCAGGGTTCTAACCTCCCCCGAAGCAAAGCCCCTCTGCTGGGGTTACCCCTGTCTCATGGGTATCAGTCACTTTTGTAGCAGGCCACAGTGCCAGGAAACCCGATTATAAGTTCGTAGTGTAAGTTTGTGGCAACTGCCACTTCGTGAGTCCACCTGCCGACCCCCGTTGTTAGAGACACCAGGGCGGTGGGATAGTCTTTTAAGTCCCCATGAATGCACATGACCCCGACTTTCCGGCCAGTATACTCAGCGGACCGTACCAGGGGAGCCCTTACTAGGGACACAAGACTCCCTGAGTTCAGCAGGGCCTCCGTTGGAGTGTCTCCCACTTCCACCTGGCACAAGTGATTTAGAGTTTCTGGGGTACCCGCTGCACACAGCTTCCTGGCATATAACGACTGATGTAAGCCATAGTTCATGTCCATGTGTTTCACCTGATGTGTAAAGTCAGCTCGTCCATTGCCAGGCTCCCGACACCGCTAGAAGACTATCGGAGCCGGGTCCACAGGGGGTACATCCCGGGTGGGTTTGGTTGGCACAAGTCGCTGGGTCTGGGGTGGAGATTTATGGGATTTGACTGCCCCCCTTCCAAAAGAACCCCCTGTAGATTCCGGGTAGCCTCATAGCGTTCCACCAGGTCGACCATCTCAAGGCCATTACCTGGAGAGACCTGGCCGATCCATTGCTGGAGAGGGGGTGGAAAAGCCCTCCAGAACATATCAGCCGATATTCTGTCCAGCATAGCTATGGGACTCAGCACATCAGACTGTAGCCACTTTTGCAAAAGGTAAAGTAAGTAATAATACTGGGGTCATGCGGGCTCAACCGGCTTAAACCCCCACTGATGTACCCGCTGGGCCCGGACCAACACATTCACCCCCAGTCTTGCCAAAATCTCACCCTTTACTTTGTGCTAGTCAGCCGCTTGATCGTCCGGAAAGTTGAAATACACCCGCTGGGAATCGGATGCCAGAAACGGAGCGTCGACCTCAGCCCACTGGTCTTGGAGTAACTTCTCCCTTATGGCCACTTTCTCATACATCGCCAGGTAGGTTTCGATGTCGTCTGCGGGTGTCATCTTAGGAATCGTCGCACGGACTGCCTTCCGGGCATCGTGGACGCTCGAGGTTGCTCCTGCTGTCTGCAAAGCCATCACGTTTTGTAGCAGCAACTGGTTGGTCTCTTACTGCTGCTTGTTAGCCTCCCATTGTTGCAGTCTTTCGCTGCTGCAGATTAGCCTCTATGAGGGCCTTCACAACAGCCAACATTTTGTCGTGGGACACGGGTTGTAATACCATTGGTTTGATGTATGACATGCAACCTTGCCCAAAAAGGCTAACCAAAAAAATATTTTGGTGTGCACGCCAGCCTCACTGCTCTTGCCCGCATCCTTCATTAATTGTGGGGATTCGCTCTGGTAGACAGGACAAGCGGACACAGTATAGAGACAAAGACCAGTCTGTAACTAAAAAACTTCAGTGTTTTATTCACACTTATGGCAAAAAAAACGTATGACAGTCCATTTGCAGCTTTGTTGTTCGTTCACACCTAGATACTGTAGTTCATACAGCAAAACAGTCACCTGTTATCCTAGGTGTTAGTTCACATCCAATCGGCATTGTTTAGTACAGAGCAGACCTCCCAAACTCAGGCCTCCAGCCTAGCACACGGCTCAGATCCCAATCCAGCAATTTCCAGAGCTCCTCTGTCAGTGAGAGAGGTAATTACCACAACCCGACACTACTGGCTGGGTTCTTTATATAGGCTAGTCAAGACCCGGCCTGGAACGTGGGGAGTAGTCACCCACCCAGCACTTTGACTACTCCCAGTAAGAGCCGTCCTGGATCAGCTATTACAGCCATACTAAATAGCAAGGTGTCAAACAGCAACTGCTGCTGACACATCAAAACTGGCTCTTACTCCACTGAGGCCAGGAACCTCGGTGACACATACCTTTTATCAGCGACGGTCCTTTGCGCCTTCCTACGATACTTACTGTTAAACATGGGTACGGCATGAGTGTGACTCTGTGAGTTACACAATGTGCCAGATTTATGGGGTTAATTGCATGCTCCAGTTGCTATGTAAAATACAGTTGTTTTTTCCAGCTTGGTGGAAACCAGCCAAGAGGAGGAGTACAGAAATAAAAAGAGTCTAACATGCAGAAAGGTGCACCAAATCTACTAAACAGTAGTGTTGATCACGAATATTCAAATTTCGAATTTTTATCGCGAATATAGCTACTTCAAAAATTCGCGAATATTTCGAATATAGTGATATATATTCGTAATTTCGAATATTAGATTTTTTTTTATATTCGATTTTTTTTTTTTAAATCAGTACACATGATCCCTACCTGGTTCTAACTTGTGGGCCAATAAGAAGGCTACATGTCACGACCGCTATCCCAGCAGCAGTCATGTCGCACCACACGGAGGTGAAGGGGGACCCTTATCTACGGATGGGAAATAGAATGGCCACCCCTGACTAACCCTAAGCTGGCACCTGTCTGCCCTGATACCCTAGACGGGGTGTGAACCCGTGCAGCGAGCAGGATGCCTAAAGCCTCACTCACCCTAACAAGACTAGACTGGGGAAAGGCCGATGGGAGCACTAGTCACCATCACTCACGTCTAGGAGAACAACAGGGGAAGACAGCAACAAACAAACAAACTATCTACAGCAGAGATAGACTTATCCAGTCACGAGCAGAGAAGGCGATCCCAAACACGACAGTCAACGCCGGGCAAGAGCTCCACAGCAACACCGTCAAACGATCTCCTTCAACAATCTTTTCTACCTGAAACTCAAGACTGCCATCAACAACCACCAGTGGAGGTGGTAGTGGCAATGGTTCAGGAGGTTTTACATATCTCTTAAGCAGAGATCTGTGGAAGACATTATGGATCCTTAGAGTCTAAGGTAGCTCCAGACGAAAAGCCACCGGGTTAATGATCTTAATTACCCTATAAGGACCAATAAATCTCGGACCTAATTTCCACGAGGGAACCTTCAACTTGATATTTCTGGTAGACAACCACCCCAAGGTCCGGACCTTCAGAGCGCTTCCTATCAGCCACACGTTTGTATCTACCACCAATTCTCCTCAAACTTTCTTGTACACTTTGCAACACTGAGGAAAGTGAAGACGCAAATCGTTCCTCCTCGGGAATCCCAGACGGCCCCCCTCACTAAACGTACAAAACTGAGGATGGAAACCATACGCACCAAAAAATGGTGACTTATCGGTGGATTCTTGACGACGATTATTAATGGCAAACTCGGCTAACGGTAAATAAGATGACCATTCCTCCTGATTTTCGAAAACAAAGCATCTCAAATATGTCTCTAGGTTTTGATTGGTATGTTCAGTCTGACTGTTGGACTGTGGATGGAAAGATGAAGAAAACGACAGATGAACCCCTAAACGAGAACAAAAAGCTTTCCAAAATTTAGAAACAAATTGGGTACCACGATCCGAAACAATATCAGAAGGGACCCCGTGAAGCTTCACGATGTGGTCAATAAAAACCTGAGCCAGTGTGTTAGCATTAGGCAATGCGGCAAGAGCAATAAAGTGCACCATTTTACTGAATCTGTCAACAACTACAAGAATAACAGTCTTCCCCGCTGATACTGGTAGATCCGTAATGAAATCCATTGATAGGTGCGTCCAAGGCCTGTTGGGGATAGCCAGAGGTAAAAGACGCCCTGCCGGACGAGTATGATCTACCTTAGAACGAGCACAGGTAGCACATGCAGACACAAAATTCAACACCTCCTGGCGCCACTTAGGCCACCAGAAACGACGAGACACTAATTCAGAAGTTGCCCTACTACCTGGGTGTCCTGCCAGTGTGGAGGTATGGTGTTCTTTTAGTATCTCCAGGCGTAAATTTTCTGGCACAAACAGTTTACCCGAGGGGCAGGAGGCCGGGGCGTCCCCCTGAGCTTCCAACACCCTCCCCTCCAAACCCGAGTATAATGCAGAGACCACCACCCCCTTTTGAAAAATGGGCTCTGGTACATCAACATCACCCCCTCCAGGAAAACTTCAGGACAATGCATCTGCCTTAGTATTTTTTGCCCCCGGGCGATAGGTTATTACAAAATTAAACCTAGTAAAAAATAACGACCACCGAGCCTGTCTAGGGGTGAGACATTTAGCAGACTCCAGATATAATATGTTTTTGTGATCAGTAATCACCGTGACGGGATGAACCGCCCCCTCAAAAAAATGACGCCACTCCTCAAAGGCCAACTTAATAGCCAAAAGTTCCCTGTTGCCAATATCATAGTTCCTTTCTGCAGTACACAATTTCTTCGAAAAGAAAGCACACGGACGCCATTCACCAGGGAACGGGCCCTGAGATAGTACAACTCCCACCCCCACCTCTGATGCGTCAACCTCTACAATAAAAGGAAGCGAGACATCTGGCTGTACGAGAATAGGGGCTGAGGTGAATCTCTCCTTCAGAGATGTAAAGGCAGTTTTGGCTGCATGTGACCATTTGGAAAAATCGGATCCCTTTCGGGTCATGTCCGTCAGTGGTTTGACCACCAAGGAATAGTTCTTTATAAACTTTCTATAAAAATTGGCAAACCCCAGGAAGCGTTGCAATTAGAGTTGAGCGAACACCTGGATGTTTGGGTTCGAGAAGTTCGGCCGAACTTCCCGTAAATGTTCGGGTTCGGGATCCGAACCCGATCCGAACTTCGTCCCGAACCCGAACCCCATTGAAGTCAATGGGGACCCGAACTTTTGGGCACTAAAAAGGCTGTAAAACAGCCCAGGAAAGAGCTAGAGGGCTGCAAAAGGCAGCAACATGTAGGTAAATCTCCTGCAAACAAATGTGGATAGGGAAATGAATTAAAATTAAAATTAAAAAAATAAAAATGAACCAATATCAATTGGACAGAGGTCCCATAGCAGAGAATCTGGCTTCACGTCAGCAGAGAATCAGTCTCTTCATGCCATAGCAAAGAATCTGGCTTCATGTCAGCAGAGAATCAGTCTCTTCATGCCATAGCAGAGAATCTGGCTTCATGTCAGCGCAGAATCAGTCTTCATGTCATAGCAGAGAATCAGGCTTCACGTCACCCACCACTGGAACAGGCCACTGTCACACATTTAGGCCCAGGCACCCAGGAAGAGGAGAGGTCCCGTAACAGAGAATCTGGCCTTATGTCAGCGCAGAATCTGTCTTCATGTCATAGCAGAGAATCAGGCTTCACGTCACCCACCATTGGAACAGGCCACTGTCATACATTTAGGCCCCGGCACCCAGACAGAGGAGAGCGGTCCCGTAACAGAGAATCTGGCCTTATGTCAGCGCAGAATCTGTCTTCATGTCATAGCAGAGAATCAGGCTTCACGTCACCCACCACTGGAACAGGCCACTGTCACACATTTAGGCCCAGGCACCCAGGCAGAGGAGAGAGGTCCCGTAAAAGAGAATCTGGCCTTATGTCAGCGCAGAATCTGTCTTCATGTCATAGCAGAGAATCAGGCTTCACGTCACCCACCACTGGAGCAGGCCACTGTCACACATTTAGGCCCAGGCACCCAGGCAGAGGAGAGAGGTCCCGTAACAGAGAATCTGGCCTTATGTCAACGCAGAATCTATCTTCATGTCATAACAGAGAATCAGGCTTCACGTCACCCACCACTGGAACAGGCCATTGTCACACATTTAGGCCCTGGCACCCAGGCAGAGGAGAGAGGTCCCGTAACAGAGAATCTGGCCTTATGTCAGCGCAGAATCTGTCTTCATATCATAGCAGAGAATTAGGCTTCACGTCACCCACCACTGGAACAGGCCACTGTCACACATTTAGGCCCCGGCACCCAGGCAGAGGAGAGAGGTCCCGTAACAGAGAATCTGGCCTTATGTCAGCGCAGAATCTGTATTCATGTCATAGCAGAGAATCAGGCTTCACGTCACCCACCACTGGAACAGGCCACTGTCACACATTTAGGCCCCGGCACCCAGACAGAGGAGAGCGGTCCCGTAACAGAGAATCTGGCCTTATGTCAGCGCAGAATCTGTCTTCATGTCATAGCAGAGAATCAGGCTTCACGTCACCCACCACTGGAGCAGGCCACTGTCACACATTTAGGCCCAGGCACCCAGGCAGAGGAGAGAGGTCCTGTAACAGAGAATCTGGCCTTATGTCAACGCAGAATCTGTCTTCATGTCATAACAGAGAATCAGGCTTCACGTCACCCACCACTGGAACAGGCCATTGTCACACATTTAGGCCCTGGCACCCAGGCAGAGGAGAGAGGTCCCGTAACAGAGAATCTGGCCTTATGTCAGCGCAGAATCTGTCTTCATATCATAGCAGAGAATCAGGCTTCACGTCACCCACCACTGGAACAGGCCACTGTCACACATTTAGGCCCCGGCACCCAGGCAGAGGAGAGAGGTCCCGTAACAGAGAATCTGGCCTTATGTCAGCGCAGAATCTGTATTCATGTCATAGCAGAGAATCAGGCTTCACGTCACCCACCACTGGAACAGGCCACTGTCACACATTTAGGCCCCGGCACCCAGACAGAGGAGAGCGGTCCCGTAACAGAGAATCTGGCCTTATGTCAGCGCAGAATCTGTCTTCATGTCATAGCAGAGAATCAGGCTTCACGTCACCCACCACTGGAACAGGCCACTGTCACACATTTAGGCCCAGGCACCCAGGCAGAGGAGAGAGGTCCCGTAACAGAGAATCTGGCCTTATGTCAGCGCAGAATCTGTATTCATGTCATAGCAGAGAATCAGGCTTCACGTCACCCACCACTGGAACAGGCCACTGTCACACATTTAGGCCCCGGCACCCAGGCAGAGGAAAGAGGTCCCGTAACAGAGAATCTGGCCTTATGTCAGCGCAGAATCTGTATTCATGTCATAGCAGAGAATCAGGCTTCACGTCACCCACCACTGGAACAGGCCACTGTCACACATTTAGGCCCCGGCACCCAGACAGAGGAGAGGTTTATTCAACTTTGGGTTGCCCCGCAATATAATGGTAAAATGAAATTAAAAATAGTATTGAATGAGGAAGTGCCCTGGAGTAGAATAATATATTGGTAAGGGGAGGTAGTTAATATCTAATATGCACAAGGGATGGACAGGTCCTGTGGAATCCATGCCTGGTTCATTTTTATAAACGTCAGCTTGTCCACATTGGCTGTAGACAGGCGGCTGCGTTTGTCTGTAATGACGCCCCCTGCCGTGCTTAATACACGTTCAGACAAAACGCTGGCCGCCGGGCAGGCCAGCACCTCCAAGGCATAAAAGGCTAGCTCTGGCCACGTGGACAATTTGGAGACCCAGAAGTTGAATGGGGCCGAACCATCAGTCAGTACGTGGAGAGGTGTGCACAGGTACTGTTCCACCATGTTAGTGAAATGTTGCCTCCTGCTAACACGTTCCGTATCAGGTGGTGGTGCACTTAGCTGTGGCGTGGTGACAAAACTTTTCCACATCTCTGCCATGCTAACCCTGCCCTCAGAGGAGCTGGGCGTGACACAGCTGCGTTGGCGACCTCTTGCTCCTCCTCTGCCTTCGCCTTGGGCTTCCACTGGTTCCCCTGTGACATTTGGGAATGCTCTCAGTAGCGTGTCTACCAACGTGCGCTTGTACTCGCGCATCTCCCTATCACGCTCCAGTGTAGGAAGTAAGGTGGGCACATTGTCTTTGTACCGGGGATCCAGCAGGGTGGCAACCCAGTAGTCCGCACACGTTAAAATGTGGGCAACTCTGCTGTCGTTGCGCAGGCACAGCAGAATGTAGTCGCTCATGTGTGCCAGGCTGCCCAGAGGTAAGGACAAGCTGTCCTCTGTGGGAGGCGTATCGTCATCGTCTTGTGTTTCCCCCCAGCCACGCACCAGTGATGGGCCCGAGCTGCTTTGGGTGCCACCCCGCTGTGAACATGCTTCATCCTCATCCTCCTCCACCTCCTCCTCATCCTCGTCCTCCTCGTCCTCCAGTAGTGGGCCCTGTCTGGCCACATTTGTACCTGGCCTCTGGTGTTGCAAAAAACCTCCCTCTGAGTCACTTCGAAGAGACTGGCCTGAAAGTGCTAAAAATGACCCCTCTTCCTCCTCTTCCTCCTGGGCCACCTCCTCTTCCATCATCGCCCTAAGTGTTTTCTCAAGGAGACATAGAAGTGGTATTGTAACGCTGATAACGGCGTCATCGCCACTGGCCATGTTGGTGGAGTACTCGAAACAGCGCAACAGGGCACACAGGTCTCGCATGGAGGCCCAGTCATTTGTGGTAAAGTGGGTCTGATCCACAGTGCGACTGACCCGTGCGTGCTGCAGCTGAAACTCCACTATGGCCTGCTGCTGCTCGCACAGTCTGTCCAGCATATGCAAGGTGGAGTTCCACCTGGTAGGCACGTCGCATATGAGGCGGTGAGCGGGAAGGCCGAAGTTACGCTGTAGCGCAGACAGGCGAGCAGCGGCAGGGTGTGAACGCCGGAAGCGCGAACAGACGGCCCGCACTTTATGCAGCAGCTCTGACATGTCGGGGTAGTTGCGAATGAACTTCTGCACCACCAAATTCAGCACATGCGCCAGGCAAGGGATGTGCGTCAAACCTGCTAGTCCCAGAGCTGCAACGAGATTTCGCCCATTATCGCACACCACCAGGCCGGGCTTGAGGCTCACCGGCAGCAACCACTCGTCGGTCTGTTGTTCTATACCCCGCCACAACTCCTGTGCGGTGTGGGGCCTGTCCCCCAAACATATGAGTTTCAGAATGGCCTGCTGACGTTTACCCCATGCTGTGCTGAAGTTGGTGGTGAAGGTGTGTGGCTGACTGGATGAGCAGGTGAAAGAAGAGGAGGAGGAAGCTGAGTAGGAGGAGGAGGAGACAGGAGGCAAAGAATGTTGCCCTGCGATCCTTGGCGGCGGAAGGACTTGCGCCAAACAGCTCTCCGCCTGGGGCCCAGCCGCCACTACATTTACCCAGTGTGCAGTTAGGGAGATATAGCGTCCCTGGCCGTGCTTACTGGTCCACGTATCTGTGGTTAGGTGGACCTTGCCACAGATGGCGTTGTGCAGTGCACACTTGATTTTATCGGACACTTGTTTGTGCAGGGAAGGCACGGCTCTCTTGGAGAAGTAGTGGCGGCTGGGAACAACATACTGTGGGACAGCAAGTGACATGAGCTGTTTGAAGCTGTGTGTGTCCACCAGCCTAAATGACAGCATTTCATAGGCCAGTAGTTTAGAAATGCTGGCATTCAGGGCCAGGGATCGAGGGTGGCTAGGTGGGAATTTACGCTTTCTCTCAAATGTTTGTGAGATGGAGAGCTGAACGCTGCCGTGTGACATGGTTGAGATGCTTGGTGACGCAGGTGGTGGTGTTGGTGGTACATCCCATGTTTGCTGGGTGGCAGGTGCCAACGTTCCTCCAGAGGCGGAGGAAGAGGCCGAGGCGGCGTCAGCAGCAGCAGAAGAGGCCGAGGCGGCGGCAGCAGCAGAAGAGGCCGAGGCGGCAGCAGCAGAAGAGGTAGCAGGGGGAGCCTGAGTGACTTCCTTGTTTTTAAGGTGTTTACTCCACTGCAGTTCATGCTTTGCATGCAGGTGCCTGGTCATGCAGGTTGTGCTAAGGTTCAGAACGTTAATGCCTCGCTTCAGGCTCTGATGGCACAGCGTGCAAACCACTCGGGTCTTGTCGTCAGCACATTGTTTGAAGAAGTGCCATGCCAGGGAACTCCTTGAAGCTGCCTTTGGGGTGCTCGGTCCCAGATGGCGGCGGTCAGTAGCAGGCGGAGTCTCTTGGCGGCGGGTGTTCTGATTTTGCCCACTGCTCCCTCTTTTGCTACGCTGTTGGCTCGGTCTCACCACTGCCTCTTCCTCCGAACTGTGAAAGTCAGTGGCACGACCTTCATTCCATGTGGGGTCTAGGACCTCATCGTCCCCTGCATCGTCTTTTACCCAGTCTTGATCCCTGACCTCCTGTTCAGTCTACACACTGCAGAAAGACGCAACAGTTGGCACCTGTGTTTTGTCATCATCAGAGACGTGCTGAGGTGGTATTCCCATGTCCTCATCATCAGGAAAAATAAGTGGTTGTGCGTTAGTGCATTCTATCTCTTCCACCCCTGGGGAAGGGCTAGGTGGATGCCCTTGGGAAACCCTGGCAGCAGAGTCTTCAAACAGCATAAGAGACTGCTGCATAACTTGAGGCTCAGACAGTTTCCCTGATATGCATGGGGGTGATGTGACAGACCGATGGGCTTGGTTTTCATGCGCCATCTGTGCGCTTTCTGCAGAAGACTGGGTGGGAGATAATGTGAACGTGCTGGATCCACTGTCGGCCACCCAATTGACTAATGCCTGTACCTGCTCAGGCATTACCATCCTTAGAACGGCATTGGGCCCCACCAAATATCGCTGTAAATTCTGCTGGCTACTGGGACCTGAGGTAGTTGGTTCACTAGGACGTGTGGCTGTGGCAGAACGGCCACGTCCTCTCCCAGCACCAGAGGGTCCACTAACACCACCACGACCATGTCCACGTCCGCGTCCCTTATTAGATGTTTTCCTCATTGTTCCCGTTCACCACAATTTTGAGAATGGCAAATTTGGGAATGCTTTTTCAACCCAGAAAAAAAAGTGTGCTTTTACGGTCACTACAAATAACTTGACCAGCTAAAACAGTGCAGATTTGGTTGAATAGAGATGTGAGACCTGTTTTTTTTTTGCGCTGTGTGACAGGTATAGGTTTAATCACAGAATCACACTTCTATCAGCACGCTAGCGTGTGTCTTAGGTTTTTCTGAATGACACTATTAATACCTTCAATGTAAGATTTTCTTTTTGGGATAGATTTCAAGTAGGCCTCAAATACCAGAAACTAGTTATTTTGAGAATGGCAAATTTGGGAATGCTTTTTCAACCCAGACCAAAAAGTCTGCTTTTACGGTCACTACAAATAACTTGACCAGCTAAAACAGTGCAGATTTGGTTGAATAGAGATGTGAGACCTGTTTTTTTTTTGCGCTGTGTGACAGGTATAGGTTTAATCACAGAATCACACTTCTATCAGCACGCTAGCGTGTGTCTTAGGTTTTTCTGAATGACACTATCAATACCTTCAATGTAAGATTTTCTTTTTGGGATAGATTTCAAGTAGGCCTCAAATACCAGAAACTAGTTATTTTGAGAATGGCCAATTTGGGAATGCTTTTTCAACCCAGAACAAAAAGTCTGCTTTTACGGTCACTACAAATAACTTGACCAGCTAAAACAGTGCAGATTTGGTTGAATAGAGATGTGAGACCTGTTTTTTTTTGCGCTGTGTGACAGGTATAGGTTTAATCTCAGAATCACACTTCTATCAGCACGCTAGCGTGTGTCTTAGGTTTTTCTGAATGACACTATCAATACCTTCAATGTAAGATTTTCTTTTTGGGATAGATTTCAAGTAGGCCTCAAATACCAGAAACTAGTTATTTTGAGAATGGCAAATTTGGGAATGCTTTTTAAACCCAGAACAAAAAGTCTGCTTTTACGGTCACTACAAATAACTTGACCAGCTAAAACAGTGCAGATTTGGTTGAATAGAGATGTGAGACGTGTTTTTTTTTGCGCTGTGTGACAGGTATAGGTTTAATCACAGAATCACACTTCTATCAGCACGCTAGCGTGTGTCTTAGGTTTTTCTGAATGACACTATCAATACCTTCAAAAATAACCAGACTGTTGATGGTTAAATGCACTTCGGTGACACAGGCTCAGCCTGCAGCTGATGTAGGATATAGCACAAAATAACCACACTATCGATGGTTAAATACACTTGGTGATAGCTCGTGCTGGCGCACCACAAGTCACAAAATGGCCGCCGATCACCCCAGAAAAAAAGTGATCTAAAAACGCTCTGGGCAGCTTCAAAAAAGTGAAAAAGTCAATAATAGCACTTCAATGATCCACAGCTGGAGATCGATCACAGAATGAAGTCTTTTGGAGGAGTTAATCTGCCTAATCTCGCCCTAACGTCGCAGCAGCAACCTCTCCCTATGCTTAAATCAGCAGAGTGACGTGCAGCGCTACGTGACCCAAGCTTATATAGAGGCTGGGTCACATGCTGCACTGGCCAATCACAGCAATGCCAATAGTAGGCAAGGCTGTGATGGCCTCTTGGGGCAAGTAGTATGACGCTTGTTGATTGGCTGCTTTGCAGCCTTTCAAAAAGCGCCAAGAAAGCGCCGAACACCGAACCCGAACCCGGACTTTTACGAAAATGTTCGGGTTCGGGTCCGTGTCACGGACACCCCAAAATTCGGTACGAACCCGAACTATACAGTTCGGGTTCGCTCATCCCTAGTTGCAATGCCTTCAGGTTCTCAGGCAGATACCAGTCCATAATCGCCCGGACTTTCTCTGGATCCATGCGGAAACCTGAATCTGACAACACATACCCCAGAAATGGTAGTTCTTTTACGGCGAACACACATTTCTCTAATTTAGAAAACAATTTGTTGGCCCTTAATATCTGCAGCACTTGTCTCACATGGATCTTATGTGTATCCAGATCCGGGGAATAGACCAGGATGTCATCAAGATATATCACAACAAATCTCCCTATAAGGTGACTAAATATATCGTTGACAAAATGTTGGAACACCGCAGGTGCATTAGTAAGACCAAATGGCATGACCAGATTTTCATAATGCCCTTCCGGAGTATTAAAAGCCGTTTTCCACTCATCCCCCTCTTTGATGCGAACCAGGTTATAGGCTCCTCTGAGATCCATTTTGGAGAACCATTTAGCACCAGCAACCTGATTAAAGAGGTCGGGAATGAGAGGAAGAGGATAGGGATCTCGGATAGTTATCCGGTTTAATTCCCAGAAATCCAGGCAAGGACGCAGGCCCCCATCTTTCTTTTTAACGAAAAAGAACCCTGCAGCCACGGGTGAAGAAGAGGGTCTGATGTGTCCCTTAGCCAAACTCTCCGAAATATAATCTTGCATAGCCTTCCTCTCCGGGCCGGAAAGATTGTATAACCGGGTTTTAGGTAGTTTTGCCCCAGGTAATAGATTAATCGGGCAATCATATGGACGATGAGGTGGTAACCCCTGACAACCCTTCTCAGAGAACACATCTATAAAATCTGACAGAAAGGCAGGTAAAGATGTTACAGAGAGTGTAGAGCACCTACTACTCAAGCAGTTGTCCTTACAATGTTCACTCCACTCCACAATCTCCCCGGCCTGCCAATTCACCACTGGATTGTGAGTCACCAGCCAGGGAAGCCCCAATACCATAGGAGCCGGAAGACCGTCCAGGACATAACAAGAGATATGCTCTTTATGGAGGTCCCCTACCTGCAGATGGATATTATGGATGATCTGAGTTAACTCTGTCTGAGTAAGAGGGGAGGAGTCGATGGCAAAAACAGGAATAGTTCTGCGTACCGGTTCCGGAGTAAAACCCAGAGCCTGAGCAAACCGTGAATCCACCAAGTTGACCCCTGCCCCACTGTCCAAAAAGACAGAACAGATCTCAGTCTTATTGCCCGCCTCAACGGTAGCGGACAACAAAAACTGAGACATGCGTATGGAAGAAACGAATACGCCCAGACTGTTATCCTCCGCACAATCTGTGGACTCTACAACGAAAACAAACCTCTGACCTACGGCGGAACTTAGGAGGATTCACCCGTCTAGTGGCGCCCCCTATTTGCATTGGTTCGACTGGATCATAACAAACCGATCCCTGCCCTATAGGGGCCTCCGTAAAATTTTATAGTCTCTCCCTGAGTCGTCTGTCGATTCTTATGGACAGAGACATAGCAGCCTCAAGAGACCCAGGGACCTCGTATACCGCCAGCGCGTCTTTTAATTTTTCAGACAACCCCTGGCAGAACTGACTCCTAAGGGCCGAGTCGTTCCATAATGTATCAGTAGCCCACCTACGGAATTCGGAACAATATAGTTCAGCAGACCGGTTCTCTTGCCGAAGTCTACGTAGCTTAGACTCAGCCAGTGAGACCCTGTCCGGGTCATCATATACGAGACCCAGGGCTTCAAAAAACTCCTCACTGATCGTAAGGCCGGAGAGTCTGATGGTAGGGAGAAAGCCCAAGCCTGCGGATCTCCTTGCAGGAGAGAAATTACAATGCCCACCCGTTGTTCCTCACCGCCGGAGGATCTAGGGCGCAACCAGAAGAATAATTTGCAAGCTTCTCTGAAGGTTACAAATTGGTCTCTCCCTCCTGAGAACCTATCAGGTAAAGCCACTTTTGGCTCAGGAGTACCTTGGTTTCCCGTAGCAACGGTGGAACCCAAGGATTGCTGCTGCTGCTGCAGCACTGTTGCTTTTAATCCTGCCACTTCAAGGGATAACCCCTGTAATTGTTTCGCCAAAACCGTAACCGGATCCATAGTGGAACAGAAAAATACAAAAGCAAAACAGCAAGCAAAAAAAAAATGAAATGTCACTTTTTTTATTTATTTTTTTAAAGGGCCAGATATACTGTCACGACCGCTATCCCAGCAGTAGGGATGAGCGAACCCGAACTGTATAGTTCGGGTTCGTACCGAATTTTGGGGTGTCCGTGACACGGACCCGAACCCGAACATTTTCGTAAAAGTCCGGGTTCGGTGTTCGGCGCTTTCTTGGCGCTTTTTGAAAGGCTGCAAAGCAGGCAATCAACAAGCGTCATACTACTTGCCCCAAGAGGCCATCACAGCCTTGCCTACTATTGGCATTGCTGTGATTGGCCAGTGCAGCATGTGACCCAGCCTCTATATAAGCTTGGGTCACGTAGCGCTGCACGTCACTCTGCTGATTTAAGCATAGGGAGAGGTTGCTGCTGCGACGTTAGGGCGAGATTAGGCAGATTAACTCCTCCAAAAGACTTCATTCTGTGATCGATCTCCAGCTGTGGATCATTGAAGTGCTAATATCGACTTGCTCACTTTTTTTAGGCTGCCTAGAGCGTTTTTAGATCACTTTTTTCTGGGGTGATCGGCGGCCATTTTCTGGCTTGTGGTGCGCCAGCACAAGCTACCACCAAGTGCTTTTAACCATCAATAGTGTGGTTATTTTTTGCTATATCCTACATCAGCTGCAGGCTGAGCCTGTGTCACCGAAGTGCATTTAACCATCAACAGTCTGGGTTTTTTTTGGCCATAAACTACATCAGGTGCAGGCTGAGCCTGTGTCACCCAAGTGCATTTAACCATCAACAGTGTGGTTATTTTTTGGCCATATACTACATCAGGTGCAGGCTGAGCCTGTGTCACCAAAGTGCATTTAACCATCAACAGTGTGGTTAATTTTTGCCAATATACTACATCAGGTGCAGGCTGAGCCTGTGTCACCCAAGTGCATTTAACCATCAACAGTGTGGTTAATTTTTGGCCATATACTACATCAGGTGCAGGCTGAGCCTGTGTCACCCATGTGCATTTAACCATCAATAGTGTGGTTATTTTTTGGCCATATACTACATCAGGGGCAAGTTGAGCCTGTCACCCAGCGCCTAAAAAATAGACCTGACATTTCTATTCAACCAAATCTGTACTGTTTTAGCTGGTCAAGTTATTTGTAGTGACCGTAAAAGCACAGTTTTTGTTCTGGGTTGAAAAACTATTCCCAAATTTGCCATTCTCAAAATAACTAAGTAGTTTATGTTATATGAAGCCTACATGAAATCTATCCCAAAAAGGATATCTTAGATTCAAGGTGCTGATAGTGTCATTCAGAAAAACTTAACACACACGCTACCGTGCAGATAGAAGTCTAATTCTGTGATTAAACGTATACCTGTCACACAGTGCAAAAAAAAATAGGCCTCACATTTCTATTCAACCAAATCTGTACTGTTTTAGCTGGTCAAGTTATTTGTAGTGACCGTAAAAGCACAGTTTTTGTTCTGGGTTGAAAAACTATTCCAAAATTTGCCATTCTCAAAATAAGTAGTTTATGCTATATATATCAGGCCTACTTGAAATCTATCCCAAAAAGGATATCTTAGATTCAAGGTGCTGATAGTGTCATTCAGAAAAACTTAACACACACGCTACCGTGCACATACAAGTCTAATTCTGTGATTAAACGTATACCTGTCACACAGCGCAAAAAAAAAATAGGCCTCACATTTCTATTCAACCAAATCTGTACAGTTTTAGCTGGTCAAGTTATTTGTAGTGACCGTAAAAGCACAGTTTTTGTTCTGGGTTGAAAAACTATTCCAAAATTTGAAATTCTCAAAATAAGTAGTTTATGCTATATATATCAGGCCTACTTGAAATCTATCCCAAAAAGGATATCTTAGATTCAAGGTGCTGATAGTGTCATTCAGAAAAACTTAACACACACGCTACCGTGCAGATACAAGTCTAATTCTGTGATTAAACCTATACCTGTCACACAGCGCAAAAAAAAACAGGCCTCACATTTCTATTCAACCAAATCTGTACTGTTTTAGCTGGTCGAGTTATTTGTAGTGACCGTAAAAGCACAGTTTTTGTTCTGGGTTGAAAAACGATTCCAAAATTAGCAATTCTCAAAATAAGTAGTTTATGCTATATATATCAGGCCTACTTGAAATCTATCCCAAAAAGGATATCTTAGATTCAAGGTGCTGATAGTGTCATTCAGAAAAACTTAACACACACGCTACCGTGCAGATACAAGTCTAATTCTGTGATTAAACGTATACCTGTCACACAGCGCAAAAAAAAACAGGCCTCACATTTCTATTCAACCAAATCTGTACTGTTTTAGCTGGTCAAGTTATTCGTAGTGACCGTAAAAGCATAGTTTTTGTTCTGGGTTGAAAAACTATTCCAAAATTAGCAATTCTCAAAATAAGAAGTTTATGCTATATATATCAGGCCTACTTGAAATCTATCCCAAAAAGGATATCTTAGATTCAAGGTGCTGATAGTGTCATTCAGAAAAACTTAACACACACGCTACCGTGCAGATACAAGTCTAAGGCCTCTTTCACACTTGCGTTGTTGGGATCCGGCGTGCATTTCCGTTGCCGGAGGTGCCCGCCGGATCCGGAAAAACGCAAGTGTACTGAAAGCATTTAAAGACGGAACCGTCTTCCAAATGCTTTCAGTGTTACTATGGCAGCCAGGACGCTATTAAAGTCCTGGTTGCCATAGTAGGAGCGGGGAGCGGGGGAGCGGTATACTTACAGTCCGTGCGGCTCCCGGGGCGCTCCAGAATGACGTCAGAGCACCCCATGCGCATGGATGACGTGGTCCATGCGATCATGTGATCCATGCACTTGGGGCGCCCTGACGTCACTCTGGAGCGCCCCGGGAGCCGCACGGACGGTAAGTATGCTGCTCCCCCGCTCCCCGCTACACTTTACCATGGCTGCCAGGACTTTAGCGTCCCGGCAGCCATGGTAACCATTCAGAAAAAGCTAAATGTCGGCTCCGGCAATGCGCCGAAACGACGTTTAGCTTAAGGCCGGATCCGGATCAATGCATTTCAATGGGCATTAATTCCGGATCCGGCCTTGCGGCAAGTGTTCCGGATTTTTGGCCGGAGCAAAAAGCGCAGCATGCTGCGGTATTTTCTCCGGCCAAAAAACGTTCCGTTCCGGAACTGAAGACATCCTGATGCATCCTGAACGGATTTCTCTCCATTCAGAATGCATTAGGATAATCCTGATCAGGATTCTTCCTGCATAGAGCCCCTACGACGGAACTCTATGCCGGAAGACAAGAACGCAAGTGTGAAAGAGCCCTAATTCTGTGATTAAACCTATACCTGTCACACAGCGCAAAAAAAAAAACAGGCCTCACATTTCTATTCAACCAAATCTGTACTGTTTTAGCTGGTCAAGTTATTTGTAGTGACCGTAAAAGCACAGTTTTTGTTCTGGGTTGAAAAACTATTCCCAAATTTGCCATTCTCAAAATTGTGGTGAACGGGAACAATGAGGAAAACATCTAATAAGGGACGCGGACGTGGACATGGTCGTGGTGGTGTTAGTGGACCCTCTGGTGCTGGGAGAGGACGTGGCCGTTCTGCCACAGCCACACGTCCTAGTGAACCAACTACCTCAGGTCCCAGTAGCCAGCAGAATTTACAGCGATATTTGGTGGGGCCCAATGCCGTTCTAAGGATGGTAAGGCCTGAGCAGGTACAGGCATTAGTCAATTGGGTGGCCGACAGTGGATCCAGCACGTTCACATTATCTCCCACCCAGTCTTCTGCAGAAAGCGCACAGATGGCGCATGAAAACCAAGCCCATCGGTCTGTCACATCACCCCCATGCATATCAGGGAAACTGTCTGAGCCTCAAGTTATGCAGCAGTCTCTTATGCTGTTTCAAGACTCTGCTGCCAGGGTTTCCCAAGGGCATCCACCTAGCCCTTCCCCAGGGGTGGAAGAGATAGAATGCACTAACGCACAACCACTTATGTTTCCTGATGATGAGGACATGGGAATACCACCTCAGCACGTCTCTGATGATGACGAAACACAGGTGCCAACTGCTGCGTCTTTCTGCAGTGTGCAGACTGAACAGGAGGTCAGGGATCAAGACTGGGTGGAAGACGATGCAGGGGACGATGAGGTCCTAGACCCCACATGGAATGAAGGTCGTGCCAGTGACTTTCACAGTTCGGAGGAAGAGGCAGTGGTGAGACCGAGCCAACAGCGTAGCAAAAGAGGGAGCAGTGGGCAAAATCAGAACACCCGCCGCCAAGAGACTCCGCCTGCTACTGACCGCCGCCATCTGGGACCGAGCACCCCAAAGGCAGCTTCAAGGAGTTCCCTAGATGTACAACAATTTCTTCAAAAAGTGAGGCTGAAAGCACATTTTGCGCAATCGTCTCTGCCTGTTCAACACACTGACATTGTACCAGCTGATACATGCCTGCATTTGAAAGATCTGGGACTCAGTAATAAGTCCACATTCATGCCGCCGAAGACGTACCATCCGGTGGAGACATATGCACAATTAATACTTAAAGAAATAAGAGAGCATTGTGACAAGGTAAAGCATGGTGGACTATTCATGACTCCAAACATTACTATGGAAGAAAAAAGAGCGATCAGGGCTCTTATGGAGGACAATACTCTTATGATAAAACCTGCTGATAAGGGGGGTTCGATTGTGGTGATGGATAGGGAGAAATATATTAATGAAGTCTTGAGACAGCTGTCTGATGTTCAAACATACCAACTACTTGATAGAGATCCAGTTTGGAGAATTAAAGAGAAAATTGTCACCATGGTTAAGCATTTTGAAACAGCCGGTACGATCGACTCAGACATGAGTAGATTCTTGATTAAGCAATCCCCCATCACCCCGGTATTATACATTTTACCTAAAGTGCACAAGACCCTTATAGATCCCCCTGGACGCCCTATTGTGTCCTCAGTAGATTCTATTCTTAGTCCATTGGCCATAGTATTAGAAAAAGCCCTGACACCATTTGTTAGGAATACTAAATCTTTTCTATTAGATACTTCTCATTTTCTACGACTGATTAATGATTTGGGCCATGTTCCTGAGGATAGCCTCCTTGTGACTATCGACGTTGTGAGTCTTTACACGTCGATTAGCCACAGGGAGGGGATCCAGGCGGTATCTAAGATTTTGGAGACTAGTGAATACACTGCATCTTTACGTGATTTTTTTCTACATCTGTTGAACATTGTTCTGATAGAGAATTATTTTTTATTTGGGGATAATTATTATCTCCAGAAGCGTGGGACCGCGATGGGGTCAAACGTGGCCCCGCCCTATGCAAATATATTCATGGCTTCATTTGAGGAAACATATGTATATACCAATGAATTCTATATTGAGAACATTTTGATTTGGAAAAGGTTTATTGATGATATTTTTTGCGTATGGGCGGGGCCACGTGAGACCCTGGTGGCGTTTATGGATCATCTGAATTCAGCATGTGAAGGTCTACAGTTTACAATGACATGCGATAGAGATAAAGTCAGTTTTTTGGATACATTGGTTAAAAAAAACAAGAAAGGTGAATTATCCACTGACCTCTATAGGAAGGAAACGGATCGAAACAGTATTTTGCATTATTCGAGTGCACACCCCCCTTCCTTAAAAAGGTCTATACCTAAATCTCAATATCAGCGGGTAAGGCGGATTGTTACGGATCCGCTCTTACAGGATCAGAGGCTGGGGGAAATGACTATTAGATTCAGAGAAAGAGGATATCCCTTAGATGTATTAACGAACAGTGGTGCTTGTCAAGTGAGGGTTAAACATAAGAAAAAGGATGATGCTAGGATAGCATTTATCCATAAATTTCACCCCTTTAATGCATATATTGACAATATTGTAAGAAAACACTGGCATTTATTGGGTAAGGCCTATCCAGAGGTCTCAGAATTTAAAAGCTTACCCCTGATTTGTAATAGGAAGAACCCCAGTTACAGGGATATGCTAGTGAAAGCGGATTTAGGGGGCACTAAACAACGGTTACGTCAAAGTGTATTATCAACACCGCGTAAAAGGGACGTTCCCCTGCCTGCATTGTCTCCAGTGTTCACACATCATAAAGGGCCCTACATTTTATCATCCACACACCGGGAATCCGTTTGAAGTAAAAGGTTTTTTTACATGCGAGTCTTCAAATGTTGTTTATCTGATTAAATGCCCTTGTGGTCTGTTGTACATTGGTCAGACAATGCAGGCAGTGAGGGACAGAATTAACAAACACAAATCGACCATTAGAACTAAAAATTTATTATTACCCATTCCAAGCCACTTTGAAAAGTGCAGACATTCTATTGCCCAACTGAAATTCCAGGTTATAGAGCAGGTGATTAGACCACGGAGGGGGGGTGACATTAATAAGATGTTGCTAC